>NW_025745232.1:684021-774021 GCF_021184085.1 Oncorhynchus gorbuscha | reverse complement strand
CAGAGCCCTATTCCCTATATAGTGCACTACTTTAGACCAGAGCCCTATTCCCTATATAGTGCACTACTTTAGACCAGAGCCCTATTCCCTATATAGTGCACTACTTTAGACCAGAGCCCTATTCCCTATATAGTGCACTACTTTAGACCAGAGCCCTATTCCCTATATAGTGCACTACTTTAGACCAGAGCCTAATGGACAGGAGTTCCTTCTTCTCTCAATGAGTCAGGATCTGCCTCCATGATGATTTCCAGAACAGGAAAAACATTTGAACCTTCCTGATTGGTCCCTGAAACAGATGGGTGGGACCAGAGCCAGAACGCGGGTCAGGCAGAGGTTTGAACATTTTCATTGGCTTTACTTCTCTGATTGGTTAGAAATGATCCAATCGCTGAACAGTCTACTTAGTTTAATACAACATCCCTCATGACGTCACCAGAAACCATTTTTTCTAGAACCTTTATTTAACTAGGCAAGTTAGTTAAGATCAAATTCTTATTTTACTATGATGGTCTAACCCGGCCAAACCCTACCCTAACCCGGCCTAACCCTACCCTAACCCGGCCTAACCCTACCCTAACCCGGCCTAACCAGACCAAACCCTACCCTAACCAGGCCAAACCCTACCCTAACCCGGCCTAACCCTACCCTAACCCGGCCTAACCCTACCCTAACCAGACCAAACCCTACCCTAACCAGGCCAAACCCTACCCTAACCAGGCCAAACCCTACCCTAACCCGGCCTAACCCTACCCTAACCAGACCAAACCCTACCATAACCAGGCCAAACCCTACCCTAACCAGGCCAAACCCTACCCTAACCAGGCCAAACCCTACCCTAACCAGGCCAAACCCTACCCTAACCCGGCCAAACCCGGACGACGCTGGGCCAACTGTGTGTATGGGACTCCCGATCATGGCCGGTTATGACACAGTGGTTGGAACACAGTGATTGGAACACAGTGGTTGGAACACAGTGATTGTGACACAGTGATTGGTACACAGTGATTGGTACACAGTGATTGGAACACAGTGATTGGAACACAGTGATTGGGACACAGTGGTTGTGACACAGTGATTGTGACACAGTGATTGGTACACAGTGATTGGAACACAGTGGTTGTGACACAGTGGTTGGAACACAGTGGTTGGAACACAGTGATTGGAACACAGTGATTGGAACACAGTGGTTGGAACACAGTGATTGTGACACAGTGATTGGTACACAGTGGTTGGAACACAGTGATTGGAACACAGTGGTTGGAACACAGTGATTGTGACACAGTGATTGGAACACAGTGGTTGTGACACAGTGGTTGGAACACAGTGGTTGACAGTCTCAGACTGAAGTATGTAACAGACCGATAGAGCAGTGGAATAATTCAGTTTGAGTCGCTAAGGCAACAAAACTCCTTCCTAGGGAGTGTTTCCTAGCCACCGTGCTTCTACACCTGCATTGCTTCCTGTTTGGGGTTTCAGGCTGGGTTTCTGTACAGCACTTTGTGACATCAGCTGATGTAAGAAGGGCTTTATAAATACATTTGATTTGATTTGAAAAGTAGTGCAATAAATAGCGAATAGGGTTTCATGTGGGACTGAGCCCCTGCAGTTATAATTTATGAATGACTGGTTGAATGCGAGTGGAGATAGTGGGGTTTTACTGCCACCTGGTGGACTAAGTGAATACTGCAGCTAATTATTTTCCAATGAGGTTGGAGGCATTCGACATTACAGAAATGTTTTGACTCTTGGAGACAACTGGCAATAGTTGAAATAGAATCCCTGAGTTCGAAATAAAATGGTGTGAGGTCAAATCCCCAAAACTTTTATTTCGTTTTGGTTTCGCAGAGTGTTGTCAACTTACTTTGACATTAAAATAGTTAATGAATCGGGAAACTCTCTAGTGAAGTCTTGTGTGTGTGTGTGTGTGTGTGTGTGTGTGTGTGTGTGTGTGTGTGTGTGTGTGTGTGTGTGTGTGTGTGTGTGTGTGTGTGTGTGTGTGTGTGTGTGTGTGTGTGTGTGTGTGTGTGTGTGTGTGTGTGTTGCTGTTATGGCCTCCTGTTGGATGTCAGACAGGAAGCTCCCAACTACCCAGAGTTCATCAGTCATCTCCATTGTTTCCTCTGACTCAATAATGACTGTAGTGATGAATAAGGATCACCTATTCATTCTCACACACACACACACACACACACACACACACACACACACACACACACACACACACACACACACACACACACACACACACACACACACACACACACACAGCCAACAGCTCAATGTAACTGTATCTGAAATTAGTACACACACACACACACACACACACACACACACACACACACACACACACACACACACACACACACACACACACACACACACACACACACACACACACTGATCCTCTCTCTCTGTGTGTCTCTCTCGATCTTAACAGGAAGTGGTGTAAGAGGGGATTGTTGTTCTGACATGATAGACTTCCTGTATGGTTCTCAGAGTTCAGCAGCAGCCAGAGGAAAGGAAACACCTGCTGTGTGTGTGTGTGTGTGTGTGTGTGTGTGTGTGTGTGTGTGTGTGTGTGTGTGTGTGTGTGTGTGTGTGTGTGTGTGTGTGTGTGTGTGTGTGTGTGTGTGTGTGTGTGTGTGTGTGTGTACTAATTTCAGATACAGTGGCATTGAGCTGGGTTGATGATTGACAGGTAACTCTGTCCTCTGTGTACACACCGGTCGGCATGACGATGAACGAATACAGCCAGAGTCTGGGCTACAGTAAACACTGGAGGTTAGAGTTCAACTATCAGTCAAGGACAAGGTGGAGGTCAGAGTTCAACTATCAGTCAAGGACAAGGTAGAGGTCAGAGTTCAAAGGTAAAGGGGAATTGTCATGTTGGTCTGTTAGTTTTTATGGAGTTTGGGGTGAGTGTCTTTCTGTCTTTCTGTCTGTAACTTCTCATCATCTTGTTCTGGTTTAGCCAGTCTGTTTAACTCATATGAAATCTGTTCTGGTTTAACTCATATGAAATCTGTTCTGGTTTAACTCATATGAAATCTGTTCTGGTTTAGCCAGTCTATTTAACTCATATGAAATCTGTTCTGGTTTAACTCATATGAAATCTGTTCTGGTTTAGCCAGTCTGTTTAACTCATATGAAATCTGTTCTGTTCACACCTCGTTATCATGTCACTTCCTCCAACGTCTAAAAAGGGGAGAGTCTGATTATACAATCGCTCTGTGTGTGTGTGTGTGTGTGTCCATGCCTCTGTGTGTGTGTGTGTGTGTGTGTGTGTGTGTGTGTGTGTGTGTGTGTGTGTGTGTGTGTGTGTGTGTGTGTGTGTGTGTGTGTGTGTGTGTGTGTGTGTGTGTGTGTGTGTGTGTGTGTGTGTGTGTGTGTGTGTGTGTGTGTGTGTCCATGCCTCTGTGTGTGTGTGTGTGTGTGTGTGTGTGTGTGTGTGTGTGTGTGTGTGTGTGTGTGTGTGTGTGTGTGTGTGTGTGTGTGTGTGTGTGTGTGTGTGTGTGTGTGTGTGTGTGTGTGTGTGTGTGTGTGTGTATAATTCATATATTATGTACTACTTTCTAAATTAGGTTAGTGCATATTTAATCATTTATGTACTCTCTTCTTCTACAACCCATAATTAATAATTTATAGAATTTTGAAAATGCTAATTTCCTTTCTGATCCATCTGAAAGTTTGAGTGATTTGAAGCTCTGTGTGTTTGAAGTTCGGACTGACTATCTAGAAGATGTTGGTTCATTTGATGTTGATGATGCTTTTTTTAAATGATCAGGGAGTGGGAGAGGTGGGAGAGGGTCATTGAAAAGTGTGTGTGTGTGTGTGTGTGTGTGTGTGTGTGTGTGTGTGTGTGTGTGTGTGTGTGTGTGTGTGTGTGTGTGTGTGTGTGTGTGTGTGTGTGTGTGTGTGTGTGTGTGTGTGTGTGTGTGTGTGTGTGTGTACTAATTTCAGATACAGTGGCATTGAGCTGGGTTGATGATTGACAGGTAACTCTGTCCTCTGTGTACACACCGGTCGGCATGACGATGAACAAATACAGCTAAAGACCTGGGTACAGTAAACACTGATCTGGGAAGGTTAGAATTCAACTCTATCAGTCAAGGACAAGGTGAGGGTTAGAATTCAACTCTATCAGTCAAGGACAAGGTGAAGGTTAGAATTCAACTCTATCAGTCAAGGACAAGGTGAAGGTTAGAATTCAACTCTATCAGTCAAGGACAAGGTGAGGGTTAGAATTCAACTCTATCAGTCAAGGACAAGGTGAAGGTTAGAATTAAACTCTATCAGTCAAGGACAAGGTGAGGGTTAGAATTCAACTCTATCAGTCAAGGACAAGGTGAGGGTTAGAATTCAACTCTATCAGTCAAGGACAAGGTGAGGGTTATAATTCAACTCTATTAGTCAAGGACAAGGTGAGGGTTATAATTCAACTCTATTAGTCAAGGACAAGGTGAGGGTTATAATTCAACTCTATTAGTCAAGGACAAGGTGAGGGTTATAATTCAACTCTATTAGTCAAGGACAAGGTGAGGGTTATAATTCAACTCTATTAGTCAAGGACAAGGTGAGGGTTATAATTCAACTCTATCAGTCAAGGACAAGGTGAGGGTTATAATTCAACTCTATTAGTCAAGGACAAGGTGAGGGTTATAATTCAACTCTAATTCAACTCTATCAGTCAAGGACAAGGTGAGGGTTATAATTCAACTCTATTAGTCAAGGACAAGGTGAGGGTTATAATTCAACTCTATCAGTCAAGGACAAGGTGAGGGTTATAATTCAACTCTAATTCAACTCTATTAGTCAAGGACAAGGTGAGGGTTATAATTCAACTCTAATTCAACTCTATTAGTCAAGGACAAGGTGAGGGTTATAATTCAACTCTATCAGTCAAGGACAAGGTGAGGGTTATAATTCAACTCTAATTCAACTCTATCAGTCAAGGACAAGGTGAGGGTTAGAATTCAACTCTATCAGTCAAGGACAAGGTGAGGGTTATAATTCAACTCTATTAGTCAAGGACAAGGTGAGGGTTATAATTCAACTCTATTAGTCAAGGACAAGGTGAGGGTTAGAATTCAACTCTATTAGTCAAGGACAAGGTGAGGGTTATAATTCAACTCTAATTCAACTCTATCAGTCAAGGACAAGGTGAGGGTTATAATTCAACTCTATTAGTCAAGGACAAGGTGAGGGTTATAATTCAACTATTAGTCAAGGACAAGGTGAGGGTTATAATTCAACTCTATCAGTCAAGGACAAGGTGAGGGTTAGAATTCAACTCTAATTCAACTCTATCAGTCAAGGACAAGGTGAAGGTTATAATTCAACTCTAATTCAACTCTATCAGTCAAGGACAAGGTGAAGGTTATAATTCAACTCTAATTCAACTCTATTAGTCAAGGACAAGGTGAGGGTTATAATTCAACTCTATCAGTCAAGGACAAGGTGAGGGTTATAATTCAACTCTAATTCAACTCTATCAGTCAAGGACAAGGTGAGGGTTAGAATTCAACTCTATCAGTCAAGGACAAGGTGAGGGTTATAATTCAACTCTATTAGTCAAGGACAAGGTGAGGGTTATAATTCAACTCTATTAGTCAAGGACAAGGTGAGGGTTATAATTCAACTCTAATTCAACTCTATCAGTCAAGGACAAGGTGAGGGTTATAATTCAACTCTATTAGTCAAGGACAAGGTGAGGGTTATAATTCAACTCTATCAGTCAAGGACAAGGTGAGGGTTATAATTCAACTCTAATTCAACTCTATTAGTCAAGGACAAGGTGAGGGTTATAATTCAACTCTAATTCAACTCTATTAGTCAAGGACAAGGTGAGGGTTATAATTCAACTCTATCAGTCAAGGACAAGGTGAGGGTTATAATTCAACTCTAATTCAACTCTATCAGTCAAGGACAAGGTGAGGGTTAGAATTCAACTCTATCAGTCAAGGACAAGGTGAGGGTTATAATTCAACTCTATTAGTCAAGGACAAGGTGAGGGTTATAATTCAACTCTATTAGTCAAGGACAAGGTGAGGGTTAGAATTCAACTCTATTAGTCAAGGACAAGGTGAGGGTTATAATTCAACTCTAATTCAACTCTATCAGTCAAGGACAAGGTGAGGGTTATAATTCAACTCTATTAGTCAAGGACAAGGTGAGGGTTATAATTCAACTATTAGTCAAGGACAAGGTGAGGGTTATAATTCAACTCTATCAGTCAAGGACAAGGTGAGGGTTAGAATTCAACTCTAATTCAACTCTAATTCAACTCTATCAGTCAAGGACAAGGTGAAGGTTATAATTCAACTCTAATTCAACTCTATCAGTCAAGGACAAGGTGAAGGTTATAATTCAACTCTAATTCAACTCTATTAGTCAAGGACAAGGTGAGGGTTATAATTCAACTCTATCAGTCAAGGACAAGGTGAGGGTTATAATTCAACTCTAATTCAACTCTATCAGTCAAGGACAAGGTGAGGGTTAGAATTCAACTCTATCAGTCAAGGACAAGGTGAGGGTTATAATTCAACTCTATTAGTCAAGGACAAGGTGAGGGTTATAATTCAACTCTATTAGTCAAGGACAAGGTGAGGGTTATAATTCAACTCTAATTCAACTCTATCAGTCAAGGACAAGGTGAGGGTTATAATTCAACTCTATTAGTCAAGGACAAGGTGAGGGTTATAATTCAACTCTATTAGTCAAGGACAAGGTGAGGGTTATAATTCAACTCTATCAGTCAAGGACAAGGTGAGGGTTAGAATTCAACTCTAATTCAACTCTAATTCAACTCTATCAGTCAAGGACAAGGTGAAGGTTATAATTCAACTCTAATTCAACTCTATCAGTCAAGGACAAGGTGAAGGTTATAATTCAACTCTAATTCAACTCTATTAGTCAAGGACAAGGTGAGGGTTATAATTCAACTCTATCAGTCAAGGACAAGGTGAGGGTTATAATTCAACTCTATTAGTCAAGGACAAGGTGAGGGTTATAATTCAACTCTATCAGTCAAGGACAAGGTGAGGGTTAGAATTCAACTCTAATTCAACTCTAATTCAACTCTATCAGTCAAGGACAAGGTGAAGGTTATAATTCAACTCTAATTCAACTCTATCAGTCAAGGACAAGGTGAAGGTTATAATTCAACTCTAATTCAACTCTATTAGTCAAGGACAAGGTGAGGGTTATAATTCAACTCTATCAGTCAAGGACAAGGTGAAGGTTATCTATCAGATGACTTGTTGTTGACACTTACATTTACATTTAAGTCATTTAGCAGACGCTCTTATCCAGAGCGACTTACAAATTGGAGATATGGGCTAGGGGATAAGGGTAGGAGATATGGGCTTGCGGATAAGGTTAGGAGATAGGGGCTAGGGGATAAGGTTAGGAGATAGGGGCTAGGGGATGAGGTTAGGAGATATGGGCTAGGGGATAAGGTTAGGAGATATGGGCTAGGGGATAAGGTTAGGAGATATGGGCTAGGGGATGAGGTTAGGCGATATGGGCTAGGGGATAAGGTTAGGAGATAGGGCTAGGGGATAAGGGGTGGCAGGGTAGCCTAGTGGTTAGAGCATTGGACTAGTAACCGGAAGGTTCAAAACCCCCGAGCTGACAAGGTACAAATCTGTCGTTCTGCCCCTGAACAGGCAGTTAACCCACTGTTCCTAGTCCGTCATTGAAAATAAGAATGTGTTCTTAATTGACTTGCCTAGTAAAATAAAGGTAAAAAATAAAAAAAAATATTAAAAAAAGGTTAGGAGATAGGGGCTTGGTTTGATTTGGGATTCAAATTAAATCAAAGTTAATTTGTCATGTGCGCTGAATACAAGACCTTACAGTGAAATGCTTACTTACAGGCTCTAACCAACAGCGCAAAAAAGGTATTAGGTGAACATTAGGTAGGTAAAGAAATAAAACAACAGTAAAAAAAGACAGGCTATATACAGTAGCGAGAGTTAGTTCAGCTGCAGTTTTATAAACATTCTAGGTGACAGTAAATCCCCATTAATGTCCCCACCCCCTCCTCATCTTGTCTGCGTTCCACGCAAGCGCACAATGACGTCGTTTATGCTGAGAAGGATTCGAAATCGATTGTCGAAAAAAACTCAAGTCGATCAACAAAATGTCGGATAAACAAAATGCTCAAAAAAGGTATTACGACTCCAACTTGAATTCGTTTTTAGTTCAGTATTGTGTATCAAATAACACATTATTACTGTTTCATACTGTTTTGTGATAGTTTGAATGTGTTAAACAAAGTGAATATGTTTTAGGAAACAGCTAGCTAACGTGACTAGCTGAGTTAGCTACTTTAGCTGTAGCAAGCAGCTAACTAACTTGTAGACATACAGATGATTCATAAATTATACACGTTTTGTATTGCTGATTATTACCAACACTTGGTTTTCTGTTTGTAGTGCTAAAATAGCAGCTGGCGCCGTGGTGTGCGTCGAAAGCGAGATCAGAGGGGATGTCACTATTGGTAAGAAGACGTCAAATGTAGCATTTAGCTTAGCTAGTCAGGTAACGTCGGCTAACTATTTATTTTACAATGAGCAACAACAACATTCGTTTGTCTGTAGTAGCTCTAGTCTCTATATAGCTTGACATTATCACACGGCTCAGGTTACTGAGTATATATCCACTTTGGAGCCGGCTAAAAATGGTTGATGTGGGAGGCTAGCGTTGCACATTTGACTGTCCATGCATGGTCTTTCCAGGTGCCAGAACCGTGGTCCATCCCAAAGCCCGCATCATTGCCGAGGCAGGACCCATAGTCATCGGAGAAGGCAACCTCATCGAGGAACAAGCTCTTATAATCAACAGGTGAACATAACAATAGTGAATCTTCTAGAAGTGGAAGGGTACAGTGGTGAGGTCTCTCCTGTGTTCTATTGTCGCCTCTCTCTCCCCCTCCCCGGTTACATCCATCCATTCTCCCTACACTTTATTCCTTCCGTGCTTTTATTCTGTCTTTCCCCCACCTCTCTTTTGCACTTGTAACGGATGTGAGACGGCTAGCTTGGTTAGTGGTGCGCGCTAAATAGCGTTTTTTTTTGTGGAGCGATGGGTAACGATGCTTCGAGGGTGACTGTTGTTGATGTGTGCAGAGAGTCCCTGGTTCGCGCCCGGGTATGGGCGAGGGGACGGTTTAAAGTTATACTATTACACAGTCGCCCACCTCTTTTTCCTCTGTCATGTTATGGTCTCCTTTTCCTGTCATGTTATGGTCTCCTTTTTCTCTGTCATGTTATGGTCTCCTTTTCCTGTCATGTTATGGTCTCCTTTTCCTCTGTCATGTTATGGTCTCCTTTTCCTGTCATGTTATGGTCTCCTTTTCCTGTCATGTTATGGTCTCCTTTTCCTGTCATGGTCTCCTTTTCCTGTCATGGTCTCCTTTTCCTGTCATGGTCTCCTTTTCCTCTCATGTTATGGTCTCCTTTTCCTCTGTCATGGTCTCCTTTTCCTCTCATGTCATGGTCTCCTTTTCCTCTGTCATGGTCTCCTTTTCCTCTGTCATGTCATGGTCTCCTTTTCCTCTGTCATGTTATGGTCTCCTTTTCCTCTGTCATGTTATGGTCTCCTTTTCCTGTCATGTTATGGTCTCCTTTTCCTCTGTCATGTTATGGTCTCCTTTTCCTGTCATGTTATGGTCTCCTTTTCCTGTCATGTTATGGTCTCCTTTTCCTGTCATGTTATGGTCTCCTTTTCCTCTGTCATGTTATGGTCTCCTTTTCCTCTGTCATGTTATGGTCTCCTTTTCCTGTCATGGTCTCCTTTTCCTGTCATGGTCTCCTTTTCCTGTCATGGTCTCCTTTTCCTCTCATGTTATGGTCTCCTTTTCCTCTGTCATGGTCTCCTTTTCCTCTCATGTCATGGTCTCCTTTTCCTCTGTCATGGTCTCCTTTTCCTCTGTCATGTCATGGTCTCCTTTTCCTCTGTCATGTTATGGTCTCCTTTTCCTCTGTCATGTTATGGTCTCCTTTTCCTGTCATGTTATGGTCTCCTTTTCCTCTGTCATGTTATGGTCTCCTTTTCCTGTCATGTTATGGTCTCCTTTTCCTGTCATGTTATGGTCTCCTTTTCCTGTCATGTTATGGTCTCCTTTTCCTGTCATGTTATGGTCTCCTTTTCCTCTGTCATGTTATGGTCTCCTTTTCCTCTGTCATGTTATGGTCTCCTTTTCTTCTGTCATGTTATGGTCTCCTTTTCCTCTGTCATGTTATGGTCTCCTTTTCCTCTGTCATGTTATGGTCTCCTTTTCCTCTGTCATGTTATGGTCTCCTTTTCCTCTGTCATGTTATGGTCTCCTTTTCCTCTGTCATGTTATGGTCTCCTTTTCCTCTGTCATGGTCTCCTTTTCCTCTGTCATGTTATGGTCTCCTTTTCCTCTGTCATGTTATGGTCTCATTTTCCTCTGTCATGTTATGGTCTCCTTTTCCTCTGTCATGGTCTCCTTTTCCTCTGTCATGTTATGGTCTCCTTTTTCCTCTGTCATGTTATGGTCTCCTTTTTCCTCTGTCATGTTATGGTCTCCTTTTCCTCTGTCATGTTATGGTCTCCTTTTCCTCTGTCATGTTATGGTCTCCTTTTCCTCTGTCATGTTATGGTCTCCTTTTCCTCTGTCATGTTATGGCTGTCTGATTGAAGCTGTATGCCTGATTTGAAGCTGTATGTCTGATATGAAGCTGGCTGTCTGATATGAAGCTGGCTGTCTGATGGAAGCTGGCTGTCTGATTGAAGCTGGCTGTCTGATATGAAGCTGGCTGTCTGATATGAAGCTGGCTGTCTGATATGAAGCTGGCTGTCTGATATGAAGCTGGCTGTCTGATTGAAGCTGGCTGTCTGTCTTTGATCAGTTATCCAGAGAACATAGCGCCTGACTCTGAGGGAGTGGAGCCAAAGACGATGACCATCGGCATCAACAACGTGTTTGAAGTTGGGTGTAGTATCCTTTATATTGAAGTGGTACACTGACCTCTAGGGTACAGCCACTGACCTCTAGGGTACAGCCACTGACCTCTAGGGTACAGCCACTGACCTCTAGGGTACAGCCACTGACCTCTAGGGTACAGCCACTGACCTCTAGGGTACAGCCACTGACCTCTAGGGTACAGCCACTGACCTCTAGGGTACAGCCACTGACCTCTAGGGTACAGCCACTGACCTCTAGGGTACAGCCACTGACCTCTAGGGTACAGCCACTGACCTCTAGGGTACAGCCACTGACCTCTAGGGTACAGCCACTGACCTCTAGGGTACAGCCACTGACCTATAGGGTACAGCCACTGACCTATAGGGTACAGCCACTGACCTGTAGGGAACAGCTATTTGGACATTTGACCTCTGTCTGTTTGACCTCTGTCTAATATCACATATCTGTATATTGCTGCTCTGAAAGTCCTTTTGTTGGTAAAGTATGAAACTCTCCTTAACCAATGATACTTGCAGTGTCTCAAGCTTTGAAAATTGGGGACAACAATGTCATAGAATCCAAAGGTAAGAAAGGTTCAAATGCCACAAATTCAGTAATGACTGTCTTCATCCCAATGATCTGAATGACTGAGTGTGTCTCTGTTGATTATTAAATCACTATGGAGAGAACCCTTCCATCTAAACTGTTGATTGGTTATTAAATCACTATGGAGAGAACCCTTCCATCTAAACTGTTGATTGGTTATTAAATCACTATGGAGAGAACCCTTCCATCTAAACTGTTGATTGGTTATTAAATCACTATGGAGAGAACCCTTCCATCTAAACTGTTGATTGGTTATTAAATCACTATGGAGAGAACCCTTCTATCATCTAAACTGTTGATTGGTTATTAAATCACTATGGAGAGAACCCTTCTATCATCTAAACTGTTGATTGGTTATTAAATCACTATGGAGAGAACCCTTCTATCATCTAAACTGTTGATTGGTTATTAAATCACTATGGAGAGAACCCTTCTATCATCTAAACTGTTGATTGGTTATTAAATCACTATGGAGAGAACCCTTCTATCATCTAAACTGTTGATTGGTTATTAAATCACTATGGAGAGAACCCTTCTATCATCTAAACTGTTGATTGGTTATTAAATCACTATGGAGAGAACCCTTCTATCATCTAAACTGTTGATTGGTTATTAAATCACTATGGAGAGAACCCTTCCATCTAAACTGTTGATTGGTTATTAAATCACTATGGAGAGAACCCTTCCATCTAAACTGTTGATTGGTTATTAAATCACTATGGAGAGAACCCTTCTATCATCTAAACTGTTGATTGGTTATTAAATCACTATGGAGAGAACCCTTCTATCTAAACTGTTGATTGGTTATTAAATCACTATGGAGAGAACCCTTCCATCTAAACTGTTGATTGGTTATTAAATCACTATGGAGAGAACCCTTCCATCTAAACTGTTGATTGGTTATTAAATCACTATGGAGAGAACCCTTCCATCTAAACTGTTGATTGGTTATTAAATCACTATGGAGAGAACCCTTCCATCTAAACTGTTGATTGGTTATTAAATCACTATGGAGAGAACCCTTCCATCTAAACTGTTGATTGGTTATTAAATCACTATGGAGAGAACCCTTCCATCATCTAAACTGTTGATTGGTTATTAAATCACTATGGAGAGAACCCTTCTATCATCTAAACTGTTGGTTATTAAATCACTATGGAGAGAACCCTTCTATCATCTAAACTGTTGATTGGTTATTGAATCACTATGGAGAGAACCCTTCTATCATCTAAACTGTTGATTGGTTATTAAATCACTATGGAGAGAACCCTTCTATCATCTAAACTGTTGATTGGTTATTAAATCACTATGGAGAGAACCCTTCTATCATCTAAACTGTTGATTGGTTATTAAATCACTATGGAGAGAACCCTTCTATCATCTAAACTGTTGATTGGTTATTAAATCACTATGGAGAGAACCCTTCTATCATCTAAACTGTTGATTGGTTATTAAATCACTATGGAGAGAACCCTTCTATCATCTAAACTGTTGATTGGTTATTAAATCACTATGGAGAGAACCGTTCTATCATCTAAACTGTTGATTGGTTATTAAATCACTATGGAGAGAACCGTTCTATCATCTAAACTGTTGATTGGTTATTAAATCACTATGGAGAGAACCCTTCTATCATCTAAACTGTTGATTGGTTATTAAATCACTATGGAGAGAACCCTTCTATCATCTAAACTGTTGATTGGTTATTAAATCACTATGGAGAGAACCCTTCTATCATCTAAACTGTTGATTGGTTATTAAATCACTATGGAGAGAACCCTTCTATCATCTAAACTGTTGATTGGTTATTAAATCACTATGGAGAGAACCCTTCCATCTAAACTGTTGATTGGTTATTAAATCACTATGGAGAAAACCCTTCCATCTAAACTGTTGATTGGTTATTAAATCACTATGGAGAGAACCCTTCCATCTAAAGTGTTGATTGGTTATTAAATCACTATGGAGAGAACCCTTCCATCTAAACTGTTGATTGGTTATTAAATCACTATGGAGAGAACCCTTCCATCTAAACTGTTGATTGGTTATTAAATCACTATGGAGAGAACCCTTCTATCATCTAAACTGTTGATTGGTTATTAAATCACTATGGAGAGAACCCTTCTATCATCTAAACTGTTGATTGGTTATTAAATCACTATGGAGAGAACCCTTCTATCTAAACTGTTGATTGGTTATTAAATCACTATGGAGAGAACCCTTCCATCTAAACTGTTGATTGGTTATTAAATCACTATGGAGAGAACCCTTCCATCTAAACTGTTGATTGGTTATTAAATCACTATGGAGAGAACCCTTCCATCTAAACTGTTGATTGGTTATTAAATCACTATGGAGAGAACCCTTCCATCTAAACTGTTGATTGGTTATTAAATCACTATGGAGAGAACCCTTCTATCATCTAAACTGTTGATTGGTTATTAAATCACTATGGAGAGAACCCTTCTATCATCTAAACTGTTGATTGGTTATTAAATCACTATGGAGAGAACCCTTCCATCATCTAAACTGTTGATTGGTTATTAAATCACTATGGAGAGAACCCTTCCATCTAAACTGTTGATTGGTTATTAAATCACTATGGAGAGAACCCTTCCATCATCTAAACTGTTGATTGGTTATTAAATCACTATGGAGAGAACCCTTCCATCATCTAAACTGTTGATTGGTTATTAAATCACTATGGAGAGAACCCTTCTATCATCTAAACTGTTGATTGGTTATTAAATCACTATGGAGAGAACCCTTCTATCATCTAAACTGTTGATTGGTTATTAAATCACTATGGAGAGAACCCTTCTATCATCTAAACTGTTGATTGGTTATTAAATCACTATGGAGAGAACCCTTCCATCATCTAAACTGTTGATTGGTTATTAAATCACTATGGAGAGAACCCTTCTATCATCTAAACTGTTGATTGGTTATTAAATCACTATGGAGAGAACCCTTCTATCATCTAAACTGTTGATTGGTTATTAAATCACTATGGAGAGAACCCTTCTATCATCTAAACTGTTGATTGGTTATTAAATCACTATGGAGAGAACCCTTCCATCATCTAAACTGTTGATTGGTTATTAAATCACTATGGAGAGAACCCTTCTATCATCTAAACTGTTGATTGGTTATTAAATCACTATGGAGAGAACCCTTCCATCTAAACTGTTGATTGGTTATTAAATCACTATGGAGAGAACCCTTCTATCATCTAAACTGTTGATTGGTTATTAAATCACTATGGAGAGAACCCTTCCATCTAAACTGTTGATTGGTTATTAAATCACTATGGAGAGAACCCTTCCATCTAAACTGTTGATTGGTTATTAAATCACTATGGAGAGAACCCTTCCATCTAAACTGTTGATTGGTTATTAAATCACTATGGAGAGAACCCTTCCATCTAAACTGTTGATTGGTTATTAAATCACTATGGAGAGAACCCTTCTATCATCTAAACTGTTGATTGGTTATTAAATCACTATGGAGAGAACCCTTCTATCATCTAAACTGTTGATTGGTTATTAAATCACTATGGAGAGAACCCTTCTATCATCTAAACTGTTGATTGGTTATTAAATCACTATGGAGAGAACCCTTCCATCATCTAAACTGTTGATTGGTTATTAAATCACTATGGAGAGAACCCTTCCATCTAAACTGTTGATTGGTTATTAAATCACTATGGAGAGAACCCTTCCATCATCTAAACTGTTGATTGGTTATTAAATCACTATGGAGAGAACCCTTCCATCATCTAAACTGTTGATTGGTTATTAAATCACTATGGAGAGAACCCTTCTATCATCTAAACTGTTGATTGGTTATTAAATCACTATGGAGAGAACCCTTCTATCATCTAAACTGTTGATTGGTTATTAAATCACTATGGAGAGAACCCTTCTATCATCTAAACTGTTGATTGGTTATTAAATCACTATGGAGAGAACCCTTCCATCATCTAAACTGTTGATTGGTTATTAAATCACTATGGAGAGAACCCTTCTATCATCTAAACTGTTGATTGGTTATTAAATCACTATGGAGAGAACCCTTCTATCATCTAAACTGTTGATTGGTTATTAAATCACTATGGAGAGAACCCTTCTATCATCTAAACTGTTGATTGGTTATTAAATCACTATGGAGAGAACCCTTCCATCATCTAAACTGTTGATTGGTTATTAAATCACTATGGAGAGAACCCTTCTATCATCTAAACTGTTGATTGGTTATTAAATCACTATGGAGAGAACCCTTCTATCATCTAAACTGTTGATTGGTTATTAAATCACTATGGAGAGAACCCTTCCATCTAAACTGTTGATTGGTTATTAAATCACTATGGAGAGAACCCTTCTATCATCTAAACTGTTGATTGGTTATTAAATCACTATGGAGAGAACCCTTCCATCTAAACTGTTGATTGGTTATTAAATCACTATGGAGAGAACCCTTCCATCTAAACTGTTGATTGGTTATTAAATCACTATGGAGAGAACCCTTCCATCTAAACTGTTGATTGGTTATTAAATCACTATGGAGAGAACCCTTCTATCATCTAAACTGTTGATTGGTTATTAAATCACTATGGAGAGAACCCTTCTATCATCTAAACTGTTGATTGGTTATTAAATCACTATGGAGAGAACCCTTCCATCATCTAAACTGTTGATTGGTTATTAAATCACTATGGAGAGAACCCTTCCATCTAAACTGTTGATTGGTTATTAAATCACTATGGAGAGAACCCTTCCATCATCTAAACTGTTGATTGGTTATTAAATCACTATGGAGAGAACCCTTCCATCATCTAAACTGTTGATTGGTTATTAAATCACTATGGAGAGAACCCTTCTATCATCCAAACTGTTGATTGGTTATTAAATCACTATGGAGAGAACCCTTCTATCATCTAAACTGTTGATTGGTTATTAAATCACTATGGAGAGAACCCTTCTATCATCTAAACTGTTGATTGGTTATTAAATCACTATGGAGAGAACCCTTCCATCATCTAAACTGTTGATTGGTTATTAAATCACTATGGAGAGAACCCTTCTATCATCTAAACTGTTGATTGGTTATTAAATCACTATGGAGAGAACCCTTCTATCATCTAAACTGTTGATTGGTTATTAAATCACTATGGAGAGAACCCTTCTATCATCTAAACTGTTGATTGGTTATTAAATCACTATGGAGAGAACCCTTCCATCATCTAAACTGTTGATTGGTTATTAAATCACTATGGAGAGAACCCTTCTATCATCTAAACTGTTGATTGGTTATTAAATCACTATGGAGAGAACCCTTCTATCATCTAAACTGTTGATTGGTTATTAAATCACTATGGAGAGAACCCTTCTATCATCTAAACTGTTGATTGGTTATTAAATCACTATGGAGAGAACCCTTCCATCATCTAAACTGTTGATTGGTTATTAAATCACTATGGAGAGAACCCTTCTATCTAAACGGTTGATTGGTTATTAAATCACTATGGAGAGAACCCTTCTATCATCTAAACTGTTGATTGGTTATTAAATCACTATGGAGAGAACCCTTCTATCATCTAAACTGTTGATTGGTTATTAAATCACTATGGAAAGAACCCTTCTATCATCTAAACTGTTGATTGGTTATTAAATCACTATGGAGAGAACCCTTCTATCATCTAAACTGTTGATTGGTTATTAAATCACTATGGAGAGAACCCTTCTATCATCTAAACTGTTGATTGGTTATTAAATCACTATGGAGAGAACCCTTCTATCATCCAATTTGTAAGTCGCTCTGGATAAGAGCGTCTGCTAAATGACTTAAATGTAAATGTAATGTAAATGTAAATCTAAACTGTTGATTGGTTATTAAATCACTATGGAGAGAACCCTTCTATCTAAACTGTTGATTGGTTATTAAATCACTATGGAGAGAACCCTTCTATCATCTAAACTGTTGATTGGTTATTAAATCACTATGGAGAGAACCCTTCCATCATCTAAACTGTTGATTGGTTATTAAATCACTATGGAGAGAACCCTTCTATCATCTAAACTGTTGACTGGTTATTAAATCACTATGGAGAGAACCCTTCTATCATCTAAACTGTTGATTGGTTATTAAATCACTATGGAGAGAACCCTTCTATCATCTAAACTGTTGATTGGTTATTAAATCACTATGGAGAGAACCCTTCCATCATCTAAACTGTTGATTGGTTATTAAATCACTATGGAGAGAACCCTTCCATCATCTAAACTGTTGATTGGTTATTAAATCACTATGGAGAGAACCCTTCCATCTAAACTGTTGATTGGTTATTAAATCACTATGGAGAGAACCCTTCCATCTAAACTGTTGATTGGTTATTAAATCACTATGGAGAGAACCCTTCCATCTAAACTGTTGATTGGTTATTAAATCACTATGGAGAGAACCCTTCCATCATCTAAACTGTTGATTGGTTATTAAATCACTATGGAGAGAACCCTTCCATCATCTAAACTGTTGATTGGTTATTAAATCACTATGGAGAGAACCCTTCCATCTAAACTGTTGATTGGTTATTAAATCACTATGGAGAGAACCCTTCCATCTAAACTGTTGATTGGTTATTAAATCACTATGGAGAGAACCCTTCCATCTAAACTGTTGATTGGTTATTAAATCACTATGGAGAGAACCCTTCTATCATCTAAACTGTTGATTGGTTATTAAATCACTATGGAGAGAACCCTTCCATCTAAACTGTTGATTGGTTATTAAATCACTATGGAGAGAACCCTTCCATCATCTAAACTGTTGATTGGTTATTAAATCACTATGGAGAGAACCCTTCTATCATCTAAACTGTTGATTGGTTATTAAATCACTATGGAGAGAACCCTTCCATCTAAACTGTTGATTGGTTATTAAATCACTATGGAGAGAACCCTTCTATCATCTAAACTGTTGATTGGTTATTAAATCACTATGGAGAGAACCCTTCTATCATCTAAACTGTTGATTGGTTATTAAATCACTATGGAGAGAACCCTTCCATCTAAACTGTTGATTGGTTATTAAATCACTATGGAGAGAACCCTTCTATCATCTAAACTGTTGATTGGTTATTAAATCACTATGGAGAGAACCCTTCTATCATCTAAACTGTTGATTGGTTATTAAATCACTATGGAGAGAACCCTTCCATCATCTAAACTGTTGATTGGTTATTAAATCACTATGGAGAGAACCCTTCCATCATCTAAACTGTTGATTGGTTATTAAATCACTATGGAGAGAACCCTTCCATCATCTAAACTGTTGATTGGTTATTAAATCACTATGGAGAGAACCCTTCCATCATCTAAACTGTTGATTGGTTATTAAATCACTATGGAGAGAACCCTTCCATCATCTAAACTGTTGATTGGTTATTAAATCACTATGGAGAGAACCCTTCCATCTAAACTGTTGATTGGTTATTAAATCACTATGGAGAGAACCCTTCCATCTAAACTGTTGATTGGTTATTAAATCACTATGGAGAGAACCCTTCCATCTAAACTGTTGATTGGTTATTAAATCACTATGGAGAGAACCCTTCCATCTAAACTGTTGATTGGTTATTAAATCACTATGGAGAGAACCCTTCTATCATCTAAACTGTTGATTGGTTATTAAATCACTATGGAGAGAACCCTTCTATCATCTAAACTGTTGATTGGTTATTAAATCACTATGGAGAGAACCCTTCTATCATCTAAACTGTTGATTGGTTATTAAATCACTATGGAGAGAACCCTTCCATCATCTAAACTGTTGATTGGTTATTAAATCACTATGGAGAGAACCCTTCCATCTAAACTGTTGATTGGTTATTAAATCACTATGGAGAGAACCCTTCCATCATCTAAACTGTTGATTGGTTATTAAATCACTATGGAGAGAACCCTTCCATCATCTAAACTGTTGATTGGTTATTAAATCACTATGGAGAGAACCCTTCTATCATCTAAACTGTTGATTGGTTATTAAATCACTATGGAGAGAACCCTTCTATCATCTAAACTGTTGATTGGTTATTAAATCACTATGGAGAGAACCCTTCTATCATCTAAACTGTTGATTGGTTATTAAATCACTATGGAGAGAACCCTTCCATCATCTAAACTGTTGATTGGTTATTAAATCACTATGGAGAGAACCCTTCTATCATCTAAACTGTTGATTGGTTATTAAATCACTATGGAGAGAACCCTTCTATCATCTAAACTGTTGATTGGTTATTAAATCACTATGGAGAGAACCCTTCTATCATCTAAACTGTTGATTGGTTATTAAATCACTATGGAGAGAACCCTTCCATCATCTAAACTGTTGATTGGTTATTAAATCACTATGGAGAGAACCCTTCTATCATCTAAACTGTTGATTGGTTATTAAATCACTATGGAGAGAACCCTTCTATCATCTAAACTGTTGATTGGTTATTAAATCACTATGGAGAGAACCCTTCCATCTAAACTGTTGATTGGTTATTAAATCACTATGGAGAGAACCCTTCTATCATCTAAACTGTTGATTGGTTATTAAATCACTATGGAGAGAACCCTTCCATCTAAACTGTTGATTGGTTATTAAATCACTATGGAGAGAACCCTTCCATCTAAACTGTTGATTGGTTATTAAATCACTATGGAGAGAACCCTTCCATCTAAACTGTTGATTGGTTATTAAATCACTATGGAGAGAACCCTTCTATCATCTAAACTGTTGATTGGTTATTAAATCACTATGGAGAGAACCCTTCTATCATCTAAACTGTTGATTGGTTATTAAATCACTATGGAGAGAACCCTTCCATCATCTAAACTGTTGATTGGTTATTAAATCACTATGGAGAGAACCCTTCCATCTAAACTGTTGATTGGTTATTAAATCACTATGGAGAGAACCCTTCCATCATCTAAACTGTTGATTGGTTATTAAATCACTATGGAGAGAACCCTTCCATCATCTAAACTGTTGATTGGTTATTAAATCACTATGGAGAGAACCCTTCTATCATCCAAACTGTTGATTGGTTATTAAATCACTATGGAGAGAACCCTTCTATCATCTAAACTGTTGATTGGTTATTAAATCACTATGGAGAGAACCCTTCTATCATCTAAACTGTTGATTGGTTATTAAATCACTATGGAGAGAACCCTTCCATCATCTAAACTGTTGATTGGTTATTAAATCACTATGGAGAGAACCCTTCTATCATCTAAACTGTTGATTGGTTATTAAATCACTATGGAGAGAACCCTTCTATCATCTAAACTGTTGATTGGTTATTAAATCACTATGGAGAGAACCCTTCTATCATCTAAACTGTTGATTGGTTATTAAATCACTATGGAGAGAACCCTTCCATCATCTAAACTGTTGATTGGTTATTAAATCACTATGGAGAGAACCCTTCTATCATCTAAACTGTTGATTGGTTATTAAATCACTATGGAGAGAACCCTTCTATCATCTAAACTGTTGATTGGTTATTAAATCACTATGGAGAGAACCCTTCTATCATCTAAACTGTTGATTGGTTATTAAATCACTATGGAGAGAACCCTTCCATCATCTAAACTGTTGATTGGTTATTAAATCACTATGGAGAGAACCCTTCTATCTAAACGGTTGATTGGTTATTAAATCACTATGGAGAGAACCCTTCTATCATCTAAACTGTTGATTGGTTATTAAATCACTATGGAGAGAACCCTTCTATCATCTAAACTGTTGATTGGTTATTAAATCACTATGGAAAGAACCCTTCTATCATCTAAACTGTTGATTGGTTATTAAATCACTATGGAGAGAACCCTTCTATCATCTAAACTGTTGATTGGTTATTAAATCACTATGGAGAGAACCCTTCTATCATCTAAACTGTTGATTGGTTATTAAATCACTATGGAGAGAACCCTTCTATCATCCAATTTGTAAGTCGCTCTGGATAAGAGTTCTGCTAAATGACTTAAATGTAAATGTAATGTAAATGTAAATCTAAACTGTTGATTGGTTATTAAATCACTATGGAGAGAACCCTTCTATCTAAACTGTTGATTGGTTATTAAATCACTATGGAGAGAACCCTTCTATCATCTAAACTGTTGATTGGTTATTAAATCACTATGGAGAGAACCCTTCCATCATCTAAACTGTTGATTGGTTATTAAATCACTATGGAGAGAACCCTTCTATCATCTAAACTGTTGACTGGTTATTAAATCACTATGGAGAGAACCCTTCTATCATCTAAACTGTTGATTGGTTATTAAATCACTATGGAGAGAACCCTTCTATCATCTAAACTGTTGATTGGTTATTAAATCACTATGGAGAGAACCCTTCCATCATCTAAACTGTTGATTGGTTATTAAATCACTATGGAGAGAACCCTTCCATCATCTAAACTGTTGATTGGTTATTAAATCACTATGGAGAGAACCCTTCCATCTAAACTGTTGATTGGTTATTAAATCACTATGGAGAGAACCCTTCCATCTAAACTGTTGATTGGTTATTAAATCACTATGGAGAGAACCCTTCCATCTAAACTGTTGATTGGTTATTAAATCACTATGGAGAGAACCCTTCCATCATCTAAACTGTTGATTGGTTATTAAATCACTATGGAGAGAACCCTTCCATCATCTAAACTGTTGATTGGTTATTAAATCACTATGGAGAGAACCCTTCCATCTAAACTGTTGATTGGTTATTAAATCACTATGGAGAGAACCCTTCCATCTAAACTGTTGATTGGTTATTAAATCACTATGGAGAGAACCCTTCCATCTAAACTGTTGATTGGTTATTAAATCACTATGGAGAGAACCCTTCTATCATCTAAACTGTTGATTGGTTATTAAATCACTATGGAGAGAACCCTTCCATCTAAACTGTTGATTGGTTATGAAATCACTATGGAGAGAACCCTTCCATCATCTAAACTGTTGATTGGTTATTAAATCACTATGGAGAGAACCCTTCTATCATCTAAACTGTTGATTGGTTATTAAATCACTATGGAGAGAACCCTTCCATCTAAACTGTTGATTGGTTATTAAATCACTATGGAGAGAACCCTTCTATCATCTAAACTGTTGATTGGTTATTAAATCACTATGGAGAGAACCCTTCTATCATCTAAACTGTTGATTGGTTATTAAATCACTATGGAGAGAACCCTTCCATCTAAACTGTTGATTGGTTATTAAATCACTATGGAGAGAACCCTTCTATCATCTAAACTGTTGATTGGTTATTAAATCACTATGGAGAGAACCCTTCTATCATCTAAACTGTTGATTGGTTATTAAATCACTATGGAGAGAACCCTTCCATCATCTAAACTGTTGATTGGTTATTAAATCACTATGGAGAGAACCCTTCCATCATCTAAACTGTTGATTGGTTATTAAATCACTATGGAGAGAACCCTTCCATCATCTAAACTGTTGATTGGTTATTAAATCACTATGGAGAGAACCCTTCCATCATCTAAACTGTTGATTGGTTATTAAATCACTATGGAGAGAACCCTTCCATCATCTAAACTGTTGATTGGTTATTAAATCACTATGGAGAGAACCCTTCCATCTAAACTGTTGATTGGTTATTAAATCACTATGGAGAGAACCCTTCTATCATCTAAACTGTTGATTGGTTATTAAATCACTATGGAGAGAACCCTTCTATCATCTAAACTGTTGATTGGTTATTAAATCACTATGGAGAGAACCCTTCCATCATCTAAACTGTTGATTGGTTATTAAATCACTATGGAGAGAACCCTTCCATCATCTAAACTGTTGATTGGTTATTAAATCACTATGGAGAGAACCCTTCCATCATCTAAACTGTTGATTGGTTATTAAATCACTATGGAGAGAACCCTTCCATCATCTAAACTGTTGATTGGTTATTAAATCACTATGGAGAGAACCCTTCCATCATCTAAACTGTTGATTGGTTATTAAATCACTATGGAGAGAACCCTTCCATCTAAACTGTTGATTGGTTATTAAATCACTATGGAGAGAACCCTTCCATCATCTAAACTGTGTCCCCCTCCCTCCAGCTGACTTGGGCAGGAACATGATTCTAACTTCTGGTTGTATCATCGGCGCCTGTTGCCAGGTCAACACCTGTGAGGTCATACCTGAAAACACTGTCATCTTTGGCTCGGGGTGTCAGAGACGTGTGCAGACAGAGCGACCACAGGTACACGCACGCACGCACGCACGCACGCACACACACACACACACACACACACACACACACACACACACACACACACACACACACACACACACACACACACACACACACACTGAGATTAGTGATCCAGGGGACTGTGTGTATAAGACACAGTCTATGTAGCTTTGTCTTTCTGCACTTGTTTTTAACCTAAGAACCAGTCCATCCACTGTTTCCCTGTTAGCAGTGAAGAACAACATGTCTTTGTGTGTTTTGTGTTCTGCAGCCTCAGACTCTTCAGCTCGACTTCCTGATGAAGATCCTCCCCAACTACCACCACATGAAGAAGACTGTCAAAACCACCTCCGCTGTCACGCCGGCCAAAAACTAAACCCCACCAGCTCCCGGGCCAAAAAATGTACCTCTCTGGCAGACAGCGAACGAAGGAATCTCTTACTACTCAATATGTACTGCCACTACTTTAACAAGAATCTAAAGAATGTCACTGAACTGTTCTCCTTGTCTCACCACACCGAGGTCCAGTTTCCCAGACCCAGCAGGATTTAAATAGTTTTGTCCATGATGAGGCGTGACCGGTGACTGGGAAACTGCCCCTTCGTAGTGGAAGTCCTATATGATGAGGCGTGACCGGTGACTGGGAAACTGCCCCTTCGTAGTGGAAGTCCTATATGATGAGGCGTGACCGGTGACTGGGAAACTGCCCCTTCGTAGTGGAAGTCCTATATGATGAGGCGTGACCGGTGACTGGGAAACTGCCCCTTCGTAGTGGAAGTCCTATATGATGAGGCGTGACCGGTGACTGGGAAACTGCCCCTTCGTAGTGGAAGTCCTATATGATGAGGCGTGACCGGTGACTGGGAAACTGCTCCTTCGTAGTGGAAGTCCTATATGATGAGGCGTGACCGGGAAACTGCCCCTTCGTAGTGGAAGTCCTATATGATGAGGCGTGACCGGTGACTGGGAAACTGCCCCTTCGTAGTGGAAGTCTTATATGATGAGGCGTGACCGGTGACTGGGAAACTGCCCCTTCGTAGTGGAAGTCCTATATGATGAGGCGTGACCAGTGACTGGGAAACTGCCCCTTCGTAGTGGAAGTCCTATATGATGAGGCGTGACCGGTGACTGGGAAACTGCCCCTTCGTAGTGGAAGTCCTATATGATGAGGCGTGACCGGTGACTGGGAAACTGCTCCTTCGTAGTGGAAGTCCTATATGATGAGGCGTGACCGGGAAACTGCCCCTTCGTAGTGGAAGTCCTATATGATGAGGCGTGACCGGTGACTGGGAAACTGCCCCTTCGTAGTGGAAGTCCTATATGATGAGGCGTGACCTGTGACTGGGAAACTGCCCCTTCGTAGTGGAAGTCCTATATGATGAGGCGTGACCGGTGACTGGGAAACTGCCCCTTCGTAGTGGAAGTCCTATATGATGAGGCGTGACCGGTGACTGGGAAACTGCCCCTTCATAATGGAAGTCCTATATGATGAGGCGTGACCGGTGACTGGGAAACTGCCCCTTCGTAGTGGAAGTCCTATATGATGAGGCGTGACCGGTGACTGGGAAACTGCCCCTTCGTAGTGGAAGTCCTATATGATGAGGCGTGACCGGTGACTGGGAAACTGCCCCTTCATAATGGAAGTCCTATATGATGAGGCGTGACCGGTGACTGGGAAACTGCCCCTTCGTAGTGGAAGTCCTATATGATGAGGCGTGACCGGTGACTGGGAAACTGCCCCTTCGTAGTGGAAGTCCTATATGATGAGGCGTGACCGGTGACTGGGAAACTGCCCCTTCGTAGTGGAAGTCCTATATGATGAGGCGTGACCGGTGACTGGGAAACTGCTCCTTCGTAGTGGAAGTCCTATATGATGAGGCGTGACCGGGAAACTGCCCCTTCGTAGTGGAAGTCCTATATGATGAGGCGTGACCGGTGACTGGGAAACTGCCCCTTCGTAGTGGAAGTCCTATATGATGAGGCGTGACCGGGAAACTGCCCCTTCGTAGTGGAAGTCCTATATGATGAGGCGTGACCGGTGACTGGGAAACTGCCCCTTCGTAGTGGAAGTCCTATATGATGAGGCGTGACCGGGAAACTGCCCCTTCGTAGTGGAAGTCCTATATGATGAGGCGTGACCGGTGACTGGGAAACTGCCCCTTCGTAGTGGAAGTCCTATATGATGAGGCGTGACCTGTGACTGGGAAACTGCCCCTTCGTAGTGGAAGTCCTATATGATGAGGCGTGACCGGTGACTGGGAAACTGCCCCTTCGTAGTGGAAGTCCTATATGATGAGGCGTGACCGGTGACTGGGAAACTGCCCCTTCATAATGGAAGTCCTATATGATGAGGCGTGACCGGTGACTGGGAAACTGCCCCTTCGTAGTGGAAGTCCTATATGATGAGGCGTGACCGGTGACTGGGAAACTGCCCCTTCGTAGTGGAAGTCCTATATGATGAGGCGTGACCGGTGACTGGGAAACTGCCCCTTCGTAGTGGAAGTCCTATATGATGAGGCGTGACCGGTGACTGGGAAACTGCCCCTTCGTAGTGGAAGTCCTATATGATGAGGCGTGACCGGTGACTGGGAAACTGCTCCTTCGTAGTGGAAGTCCTATATGATGAGGCGTGACCGGGAAACTGCCCCTTCGTAGTGGAAGTCCTATATGATGAGGCGTGACCGGTGACTGGGAAACTGCCCCTTCGTAGTGGAAGTCCTATATGATGAGGCGTGACCGGTGACTGGGAAACTGCCCCTTCGTAGTGGAAGTCCTATATGATGAGGCGTGACCGGTGACTGGGAAACTGCCCCTTCGTAGTGGAAGTCCTATATGATGAGGCGTGACCGGTGACTGGGAAACTGCTCCTTCGTAGTGGAAGTCCTATATGATGAGGCGTGACCGGGAAACTGCCCTTCGTAGTGGAAGTCCTATATGATGAGGCGTGACCGGTGACTGGGAAACTGCCCCTTCGTAGTGGAAGTCTTATATGATGAGGCGTGACCGGTGACTGGGAAACTGCCCCTTCGTAGTGGAAGTCCTATATGATGAGGCGTGACCTGTGACTGGGAAACTGCCCCTTCATAGTGGAAGTCCTATATGATGAGGCGTGACCGGTGACTGGGAAACTGCCCCTTCGTAGTGGAAGTCTTATATGATGAGGCGTGACCGGTGACTGGGAAACTGCCCCTTCGTAGTGGAAGTCCTATATGATGAGGCGTGACCTGTGACTGGGAAACTGCCCCTTCGTAGTGGAAGTCCTATATGATGAGGCGTGACCGGTGACTGGGAAACTGCCCCTTCGTAGTGGAAGTCTTATATGATGAGGCGTGACCGGTGACTGGGAAACTGCCCCTTCATAATGGAAGTCCTATATGATGAGGCGTGACCGGTGACTGGGAAACTGCCCCTTCGTAGTGGAAGTCCTATATGATGAGGCGTGGCCGGTGACTGGGAAACTGCCCCTTCGTAGTGGAAGTCCTATATGATGAGGCGTGACCGGTGACTGGGAAACTGCCCCTTCGTAGTGGAAGTCCTATATGATGAGGCGTGACCGGTGACTGGGAAACTGCCCCTTCGTAGTGGAAGTCCTATATGATGAGGCGTGACCGGTGACTGGGAAACTGCCCCTTCGTAGTGGAAGTCCTATATGATGAGGCGTGACCGGTGACTGGGAAACTGCTCCTTCGTAGTGGAAGTCCTATATGATGAGGCGTGACCGGGAAACTGCCCCTTCGTAGTGGAAGTCCTATATGATGAGGCGTGACCGGTGACTGGGAAACTGCCCCTTCGTAGTGGAAGTCTTATATGATGAGGCGTGACCGGTGACTGGGAAACTGCCCCTTCGTAGTGGAAGTCCTATATGATGAGGCGTGACCTGTGACTGTGAAACTGCCCCTTCATAGTGGAAGTCCTATATGATGAGGCGTGACCGGTGACTGGGAAACTGCCCCTTCGTAGTGGAAGTCCTATATGTTTCGTGTCTGACTGTTTACCACCAAATGCTTTATATCCAATTGTAATTAAAAAAGGACTTATTTAAAAGTTTACAAGTTTTAGTTTGCTGTTTGGAGACTGTAGGACAGTGTTGCTGTACTCTGACTAGAAAAACTCACTGGGTGTATCCCAATCATCTCCCCATTCTCCCAAATATACCCTCTTTTTCTTTTTAACGGCATCCCCAAGATCTGAACCTGTGACCTTTACGTTTGAGTCATTTAGCAGACGCTCTTATCCAGAGAGACTGACAGTTAATGCATTCATCTTAAGATATCCAGGTGGGACAACCACATATCTCAGGCATAGAAAATACATCTAAATAATGTCCTCCACGTAGTCAGTATGTGACATGAGGTTGAATACCAGGCGGGCTGCTGTGTTCTGGATCAGTTCCAGGGGTTTGATGACACAAGCAGGGAGCCAACAGAGAGTTGCAGTGGTCCAGATGGGAGATGACAACGGCCTGGATTAGGACCTGCGCCACTTCCTGTGTGAGGTAGAGTCGTACTCCACGGATGTTGTAGAGAACATGAACCTGCAGGAGCGGGTCACTGCTTTGATGATTGCAGAGAACGACAGGGTGTTGACCAGGGTCACGTCGACACGGTGGAGTTGTCGTCTGTGATGGAGAGGTCTTTTTGAGCGGGCAGGCGTTCCCCGGGAGGAAGAGCAGCTCTGTCGTGTCTAGGTTGAGCTTGAGGTGGTGGGCTGACATCAAAGCTGAGATGTCTGCCAGGCACATGTGTCACCATCTGGGTGTCATAAGGGGGAGGAGAAAAGCAGTTGAGTGTCATTTATCTCAGTGCTGAGTCCCCTCCGCTAGCAGGGGCTGAACCACCATCCTTGTTTTTGCACATATTTAAAGCTGTTCAGAGTTTGTAGATTAGAAATGTAATTAGTTATGTTGGGAAACTAGTCTCAACCGGGCGACCTCGGCAGGTTGCAACCCGCGTTTAATCCCCCCCATCCACCTGCAACCCTAAAAAGTTAATTCTATTTGTCTCTCAGATGTAAATTCCACTCACTGATCTGTCATTAAGCCTCGCCCACTGAGCTTTCATCCAACCAGTCTTTATGTGTCTTTCCTGCGGTTCCTCACATCCTCTCTCTTTCTCCGAATCAGATACGACCTTTAAAATGTCAGCGGTCAACAACCATCAGATTGAATCCAGGCCTCTGTGTTATCAAGAAGACACAGTACAGCCAACCAGGAAATGGAGAGATACAGTACAGCCAACCAGGAAGTGGAGAGATACAGTACAGCCAACCAGGAAGTGGAGAGATACAGTACAGCCAACCAGGAAGTGGAGAGCTACAGTACAGCCAACCAGGAAGTGGAGAGCTACAGTACAGCCAACCAGGAAGTGGAGAGCTACAGTACAGCCAACCAGGAAGTGGAGAGCTACAGTACAGCCAACCAGGAAGTGGAGAGCTACAGTACAGCCAACCAGGAAGTGGAGAGCTACAGTACAGCCAACCAGGAAGTGGAGAGATACAGTACAGCCAACCAGGAAGTGGAGAGCTACAGTACAGCCAACCAGGAAGTGGAGAGATACAGTACAGCCAACCAGGAAGTAGAGAGATACAGTACAGCCAACCAGGAAGTGGAGAGATACAGTACAGCCAACCAGGAAGTGGAGAGATACAGTACAGCCAACCAGGAAGTGGAGAGATACAGTACAGCCAACCAGGAAGTGGAGAGCTACAGTACAGCCAACCAGGAAGTGGAGAGCTACAGTACAGCCAACCAGGAAGTGGAGAGCTACAGTACAGCCAACCAGGAAGTGGAGAGCTACAGTACAGCCAACCAGGAAGTGGAGAGCTACAGTACAGCCAACCAGGAAGTGGAGAGATACAGTACAGCCAACCAGGAAGTGGAGAGATACAGTACAGCCAACCAGGAAGTGGAGAGATACTGTACAGTGTGTTTTCTAGGACTTTATTGTGCGTCAGAGGAGAGGCCTCAGGAGAAAGGTACTGTGGGTAACATGCTCAGTAATGAAGAACGCTCCGAGACCAGAGGTCACCAACCATCCAGGAAGTGGAGATATACAGGGTGTATCAGGCTTTTGTTCTAGCCTTGCACTATAACACAACCGATTCACCCAATCAATCAAAGTCTTGATGAACAGTTTTGAGTATATACTGAAGGGACAGTTTATTAGCTGAAGGGCTTCTATGGGAGTGGGGTGTTTGTCTAGCCTGATTTCAGCTCTGCTATGACTCGTTGTCATGCCGTTTGGAATGACAGCACAAAGACCCTGGGACCAGGCTAGTGTTTGTCTGAGTAAACATGGTAGATTCTACGAGTCGTTTAGCTAAATCAGCAGTGTTTGTGCAGGTCTGGAGCAAAAACCCTGCACAACCTGTATTTCTCCAGGTTGCCATTGGTGACCACTGTTGTAAATTAATATAAGGAACAACTACCTCAGACAATACAACTGGTATTATTTAAAAAAAAAAACACTTTCACACACATCCTCTCTCCACTATCACACACACACACAGTGTCCATCGTGTGCCAGACATTTACACATACAGCCCCTTCTAAGGTTGCACATATCCAGTAACTTTCCCAGAATCCCCTATGTTTCCCCCAGACATCCCCTTTGAAGTGTTACCAGATTCCAGGGAATTTGCCATTACAGGAATATTCCAACTGGGATTTCTGGAAAACCTGGGATTTTTGGGAAAATTTAACTGGACATTTTTGCTACCCTAAAGCCGTCCACCATTTTGTATTACTGCTTCGAACCAAACTGGTACAGTATTATCAGAAAGGACAGCGAGCGCCTCTTTAGGTTGGTGTGTTTGGCAAGGACTTCACTTCAGTCAATCAGTCAGCCATCTTGTGTCTCAACGTTCCAAAATGGCTTCCTTTCCTCATCTTCTCTCCTTTATCGTCGGGGAGAAAAGGAAGCAAGTTCCCACGTTTGAGACAGGGCCATTGTCTCCTCTCATCTTCATTGTAGTTTTGGTGAGACAAATAAAAAAAAGTTTATTTCCGCCCAAAAACAACAACTCCCAGGTCAACCCCTCTCTCACTGGGCCAGGGAAGAGGGAGGGGTATAACCAGGAAGTGACATCACTTCTTAGCGGGTACGCCCTCTGAGTAGTCCTCCAGTACTCCGGCCAGATGGTCGTTGTGAGTCTTGAAGCGTCTCTTCTTCTGTCCACCTGGCTTCTTCCTCTTGATTGGTAACTGTAGCAACACAACCAAAACAGCCAATCACAGACCGGGTTATTGTAGAAACAACCAATCACAGATACATTATGAGAAACATGGAGCGAAAGATAAAGAGAGTGATAAGAGCTAGGAGATGTGGACATAAATCCGTACCACCATTAATTGACTAAATGATCACAATGTCGATAAGTAGAACACGTTTATAACATGAATGTGCCCCAGAGTTACTCTTTTAAATGACCCTTCAACCTACTACTTCTACTTTGAATGTTGTAGCGATCAACTGTCTTGTTAACAAACAGCCCATATCAGACAACTTATTTCATGTCAAACATCACCTTCCTCTAGTAAAGGATCATTATTAACCACATGACAAACATCACCTTCCTCTAGTAAAGGATCATTATCATTATTAACCACATGACAAACATCACCTTCCTCTAGTAAAGGATCATTATTAACCACATGACAAACATCACCTTCCTCTAGTAAAGGATCATTATTAACCACATGACAAACATCACCTTCCTCTAGTAAAGGATCATTATTAACCACATGACAAACATCACCTTCCTCTAGTAAAGGATCATTATTAACCACATGACAAACATCACCTTCCTCTAGTAAAGGATCATTATCATTATTAACCACATGACAAACATCACCTTCCTCTAGTAAAGGATCCTTATCATTATTAACCACATGTCAAACATCACCTTCCTCTAGTAAAGGATCATTATCATTATTAACCACATGTCAAACATCACCTTCCTCTAGTAAAGGATCCTTATCATTATTAACCACATGACAAACATCACCTTCCTCTAGTAAAGGATCATTATCATTATTAACCACATGTCAAACATCACCTTCCTCTAGTAAAGGATCATTATCATTATTAACCACATGACAAACATCACCTTCCTCTAGTAAAGGATCATTATCATTATTAACCACATGACAAACATCACCTTCCTCTAGTAAAGGATCCTTATCATTATTAACCACATGTCAAACATCACCTTCCTCTAGTAAAGGATCATTATTAACCACATGACAAACATCACCTTCCTCTAGTAAAGGATCATTATCATTATTAACCACATGACAAACATCACCTTCCTCTAGTAAAGGATCATTATTAACCACATGACAAACATCACCTTCCTCTAGTAAAGGATCCTTATCATTATTAACCACATGACAAACATCACCTTCCTCTAGTAAAGGATCATTATTAACCACATGACAAACATCACCTTCCTCTAGTAAAGGATCATTATTAACCACATGACAAACATCACCTTCCTCTAGTAAAGGATCATTATTAACCACATGACAAACATCACCTTCCTCTAGTAAAGGATCATTATTAACCACATGACAAACATCACCTTCCTCTAGTAAAGGATCATTATTAACCAGATGACAAACATCACCTTCCTCTAGTAAAGGATCATTATCATTATTAACCACATGACAAACATCACCTTCCTCTAGTAAAGGATCATTATTAACCACATGACAAACATCACCTTCCTCTAGTAAAGGATCCTTATCATTATTAACCACATGACAAACATCACCTTCCTCTAGTAAAGGATCCTTATCATTATTAACCACATGACAAACATCACCTTCCTCTAGTAAAGGATCCTTATCATTATTAACCACATGACAAACATCACCTTCCTCTAGTAAAGGATCCTTATCATTATTAACCACATGACAAACATCACCTTCCTCTAGTAAAGGATCCTTATCATTATTAACCACATGTCAAACATCACCTTCCTCTAGTAAAGGATCATTATCATTATTAACCACATGTCAAACATCACCTTCCTCTAGTAAAGGATCCGTATCATTATTAACCACATGACAAACATCACCTTCCTCTAGTAAAGGATCATTATCATTATTAACCACATGACAAACATCACCTTCCTCTAGTAAAGGATCATTATCATTATTAACCACATGTCAAACATCACCTTCCTCTAGTAAAGGATCCTTATCATTATTAACCACATGACAAACATCACCTTCCTCTAGTAAAGGATCATTATTAAACCACATGTCAAACATCACCTTCCTCTAGTAAAGGATCATTATCAACCACATGACAAACATCACCTTCCTCTAGTAAAGGATCCTTATCATTATTAACCACATGACAAACATCACCTTCCTCTAGTAAAGGATCATTATTAACCACATGACAAACATCACCTTCCTCTAGTAAAGGATCATTATTAACCACATGACAAACATCACCTTCCTCTAGTAAAGGATCATTATCATTATTAACCACATGTCAAACATCACCTTCCTCTAGTAAAGGATCATTATCATTATTAACCACATGTCAAACATCACCTTCCTCTAGTAAAGGATCATTATCATTATTAACCACATGTCAAACATCACCTTCCTCTAGTAAAGGATCCTTATCAACCACATGACAAACATCACCTTCCTCTAGTAAAGGATCATTATTAACCACATGACAAACATCACCTTCCTCTAGTAAAGGATCATTATCAACCACATGACAAACATCACCTTCCTCTAGTAAAGGATCATTATCATTATTAACCACATGTCAAACATCACCTTCCTCTAGTAAAGGATCCTTATCATTATTAACCACATGACAAACATCACCTTCCTCTAGTAAAGGATCATTATTAACCACATGACAAACATCACCTTCCTCTAGTAAAGGATCATTATCATTATTAACCACATGACAAACATCACCTTCCTCTAGTAAAGGATCATTATCATTATTAACCACATGTCAAACATCACCTTCCTCTAGTAAAGGATCATTATTAACCACATGACAAACATCACCTTCCTCTAGTAAAGGATCATTATCATTATTAACCACATGACAAACATCACCTTCCTCTAGTAAAGGATCATTATCATTATTAACCACATGACAAACATCACCTTCCTCTAGTAAAGGATCATTATTAACCACATGACAAACATCACCTTCCTCTAGTAAAGGATCCTTATCATTATTAACCACATGACAAACATCACCTTCCTCTAGTAAAGGATCATTATTAACCACATGACAAACATCACCTTCCTCTAGTAAAGGATCATTATCATTATTAACCACATGACAAACATCACCTTCCTCTAGTAAAGGATCCTTATCATTATTAACCACATGTCAAACATCACCTTCCTCTAGTAAAGGATCATTATTAACCACATGACAAACATCACCTTCCTCTAGTAAAGGATCATTATTAACCACATGACAAACATCACCTTCCTCTAGTAAAGGATCCTTATCATTATTAACCACATGTCAAACATCACCTTCCTCTAGTAAAGGATCATTATTAACCACATGACAAACATCACCTTCCTCTAGTAAAGGATCCTTATTAACCACATGACAAACATCACCTTCCTCTAGTAAAGGATCCTTATCATTATTAACCACATGACAAACATCACCTTCCTCTAGTAAAGGATCATTATTAACCACATGACAAACATCACCTTCCTCTAGTAAAGGATCATTATTAACCACATGACAAACATCACCTTCCTCTAGTAAAGGATCATTATTAACCACATGACAAACATCACCTTCCTCTAGTAAAGGATCATTATTAACCACATGACAAACATCACCTTCCTCTAGTAAAGGATCATTATCATTATTAACCACATGACAAACATCACCTTCCTCTAGTAAAGGATCATTATTAACCACATGACAAACATCACCTTCCTCTAGTAAAGGATCATTATTTATTAACCACATGACAAACATCACCTTCCTCTAGTAAAGGATCATTATTAACCACATGACAAACATCACCTTCCTCTAGTAAAGGATCATTATCATTATTAACCACATGACAAACATCACCTTCCTCTAGTAAAGGATCCTTATCATTATTAACCACATGTCAAACATCACCTTCCTCTAGTAAAGGATCATTATTAACCACATGACAAACATCACCTTCTTCTAGTAAAGGATCATTATCATTATTAACCACATGACAAACATCACCTTCCTCTAGTAAAGGATCATTATTAACCACATGACAAACATCACCTTCCTCTAGTAAAGGATCATTATCATTATTAACCACATGACAAACATCACCTTCCTCTAGTAAAGGATCCTTATCATTATTAACCACATGACAAACATCACCTTCCTCTAGTAAAGGATCATTATCATTATTAACCACATGACAAACATCACCTTCCTCTAGTAAAGGATCATTATCATTATTAACCACATGACAAACATCACCTTCCTCTAGTAAAGGATCCTTATCATTATTAACCACATGACAAACATCACCTTCCTCTAGTAAAGGATCATTATCATTATTAACCACATGACAAACATCACCTTCCTCTAGTAAAGGATCATTATTAACCACATGACAAACATCACCTTCCTCTAGTAAAGGATCCTTATCATTATTAACCACATGACAAACATCACCTTCCTCTAGTAAAGGATCCTTATCATTATTAACCACATGACAAACATCACCTTCCTCTAGTAAAGGATCATTATTAACCACATGACAAACATCACCTTCCTCTAGTAAAGGATCATTATCATTATTAACCACATGACAAACATCACCTTCCTCTAGTAAAGGATCATTATCATTATTAACCACATGACAAACATCACCTTCCTCTAGTAAAGGATCATTATCATTATTAACCACATGTCAAACATCACCTTCCTCTAGTAAAGGATCATTATTATCCACATGACAAACATCACCTTCCTCTAGTAAAGGATCATTATCATTATTATCCACATGTCAAATGTCCACTCTATGTTCTGTTTGGGTGTCAAGATCATTTTTGTTTTTTGTCCCAGCAATGTGACAGACCGGGGCAATTCCAGTCCTCAGGGGGGGCTTGATTGGTCCCCCAGTCCCTAGCAGAACTGATTGGTTGCCCCCCATTCCCTAGCAGAACTGATTGGTTGCCCCCCCACTCCCTAGCAGAACTGATTGGTTGCCCCCCATTCCCTAGCAGAACTGATTGGTTGCCCCCCACTCCCTAGCAGAACTGATTGGTTGCCCCCCATTCCCTAGCAGAACTGATTGGTTGCCCCCCCATTCCCTAGCAGAACTGATTGGTCCCCCCCAGTCCCTCGCAAAACTGATTGGTTGCCCCCCCCCATTCCCTAGCAGAACTGATTGGTCCCCCCCCCAGTCCCTCGCAGAACTCAGCTGATTTAAACTAACTGCATTCTAAACTGAAGATCATGATTCATTGATTACTGGGGTTAGGTGTGTTAGCTGGGACAAAAGTGTAACACCAATCAGGCCCCCCGAGGACTGGAATTACCCCGGCCTGTGACAGAAATACAGACAGAAAGAGAAAAGAGGTAGAGAGAGATGTGGAGAGGCAGAGAAAGAGGTAGGGACAGAGCGAGAAACTCACAACTTTCTTGGGTCCAGTCTCCTGCATGGAGGAGATGCCCTGCCTCTTGAGATAGTCCTCTATCTTCTCTTCATCCATAGAGTCCACTGGGATACTCCTCCACAGCTTGGTGAACTCTGGGACGATAGACCAGGAAACACAGACAGGATACCATTAGCTCAGGTAGGACAATAGCAGTAGTAGTTTATTACATTTCTACAAGTAGGTCGTACTTGGCAGATAAAAGCTGACATGAGGTACACAATACATACAAGTAAACAAATCAATACATACAAGTAAACAAATCAAAACATACAAGTAAACAAATCAATACATTCAAGTAAACAAATCAATACATACAAGTAAACAAATCAATACATACAAGTAAACAAATCAATACATACAAGTAAACAAATCAATACATACAAGTAAACAAATCAATACATACAAGGTTTTAAAAATCAAAACATACAAGGTTTTAAAAATCAAAACATACAAGTAAACAAATCAAAACATACAAGTAAACAAATCAATACATACAAGTAAACAAATCAATACATACAAGTAAACAAATCAATACATACAAGTAAACAAATCAAAACATACAAGTAAACAAATCAAAACATACAAGTAAACAAATCAATACATACAAGTAAACAAATCAATACATACAAGTAAACAAATCAATACATACAAGTAAACAAATCAATACATACAAGGTTTTAAAAATCAAAACATACAAGTAAACAAATCAATACATACAAGTAAACAAATCAATACATACAAGTAAACAAATCAAAACATACAAGTAAAACAAAATAAACTCAGTTAACATCCTGTATTGATGAACTGAAAGTTCTACACTTCTAAATGACGTCATAGTAAAAAAAATAATTAAAGAATCTGACCACTGGGTGGAGCCATTGAAGTCATTACGTGAAAGAGAAACCAGACCAGTGCAAAGGGAGAGAAACCAGACCAGTGCTCACACCTTCTACAGAGAACTAAGTGGCTTTATGCAGTTGTACTTTAGACATTACTTCTTTAGACTTATAAAACATATATATATTTTTTTTTTTTACTTTGGCAATATTTACAGAATGTATTTAATGTCAATAAAGCTCCTTTAACTGAAATAAGGAAGAGAGACCTTATCAACGCTCTTATCTGAATCTACTGCAAACTGATAATTAAGGGAGAAATTGTACCAACACTTTCACATTCTGCATTGGACGACATGGGAGAAACCCTAACAATGCTCAGCTTTTCAACAGATATTTAAATGGGGAGAAATTATATAGATACTCTCATCGTGCTTCTACACCTGCATTGCTTGCTGTTTGGGGTTTAGGCTGGGTTTCTGTACAGCACTTTGAGATATCAGCTGATGTACGAAGGGCTATATAAATACATTTGATTTGATCTTCAACCACTGCAAACTAAATTAAGGGAGAGACCATACCAACACTCTAGTTCTAATTAACATTATATGCTCACCTTCTACAGAGAACTAAGCAAAGAGACACCATACCAATGCTCCCACTCATCTACCAAGGAGGGCCCCAAAAAATAATTAAGGTAGAGAAACTCCACCAACGCTCTCACCTTCGTCAACTGTAAACTGGCAGTGTTTATCATTATAGAACAGAATCTTCTTCTTGTCTGGTCTTGTCACAAAGATGATCTGGTCTCCCAAAACCTAGGGAGGAACAGAGGCCGTTAATATGTCTGACTCATTAACACACACACACACACACACACACACACACACACACACACACACACACACACACACACACACACACACACACACACACACACACACACACACACACACACACACACACACACACACACACACACACCTTCAGTGCCTTGGCAGAGTTAGGTAGCCCCTCCTCCACATCATCTAGCAGTAATCCTCCCAGTCCCAGCTGGTCATGTTTATCCAACAGTCTGAGCAGGGCTTTCTTGTCCTTCAGGTGATATTTGGGCTTGAAGGCATATTTCCCATCCCTCACCTCTATCTTAGGGTTACTGGCCAGCGCCTGGGGGACGGGACAGAGACTGAGTCAAACATTTATTGCAACTTTATTTACATGGGTCTCAAAACACTAGTCTGTTTGGCCCGAGGAAGAGAAGGGTGGGAAGGAGGTAAATAAAAGAGAGAGAGGTGTTTTTAGAAAATATGAGGGGAGGTGGTTTTAAAGATTTAACAATTGATCCATATCATTAATCATTAATCTCTCTCTCTCACTCTCGGGGCAGCAGGTACTTGTGGGAGGTGGGAACTCAAACGTTACTGTTCACATGCTTTTGAAATCGGACCAATTCTTCAACCAATAGGATTCCAGCTAGCTAAACGTTGCTAATAATAAAAGCTAGTTAGCTTAACCTTGATAATATTGTCAAACGATCTACATTATTCACATTGATAAGTTTGCAATGGTCAAAAAACAGATTTGGCGTCATCTATTGAAAAGGTGAAAGGTCAAGCACCAACACACTCCGTTTCCCACTCGCACCTCCCGATAACTCTGATAACATGTGAACGCCCCAACACACACCATCTTATTGAAAAGGTGAAAGGTCAAGCACCAACACACACCTCAGTCATCAGCCATTGTTTCTGTTTCATGCCGATGTCCAGTAGTTTGGTCTCATCTAGAATCTCCTCCACGGTCAAGTGGTGAGTATCACCACGCTGGTGTCTGGTCTGGAGGACAGGAAGGAACATAGAGGAACAGGAAGGAACAGGAAGGAACACAGAGGAACAGGAAGGAACACAGAGGAACAGGAAGGAATATACAGGAACAGGAAGGAACACAGAGGAACAGGAAGGAACACAGAGGAACAGGAAGGGACACAGAGGAACACAGAAGAACAGGAAGGAACACAGAGGAACAGGAAGGAACAGAGGAACAGGAAGGGACACAGAGGAACAGGAAGGGACACAGAGGAACAGGAAGGGACACAGAGGAACAGGAAGGGACAGGAAGGGACACAGAGGAACAGGAAGGGACACAGAGGAACACAGAGGAACAGGAAGGAACACAGAGGAACAGGAAGGAACACAGAGGAACAGGAAGGAACACAGAGGAACAGGAAGGAACACAGAGGAACAGGAAGGAACACAGAGGAACAGGAAGGAACACAGAGGAACACAGAGGAACAGGAAGGAACACAGAGGAACAGGAAGGAACACAGAGGAACAGGAAGGAACACAGAGGAACAGGAAGGAACACAGAGGAACAGGAAGGAACACAGAAGAACAGAAAGGAACACAGAGGAACAGGAAGGAACACAGAAGAACAGAAAGGAACACAGAGGAACAGGAAGGAACACAGAAGAACAGAAAGGAACACAGAGGAACAGGAAGGAAAACATGATCAATTGTAAGAAATTAAGCTAACCTGCTAGCCAAGGCTTTCAGTTTGGGCTTGAAAATATGACAAACTAGGCCGCCAGTAAAATGTTGAATTTTCAAGTATGGCATTTAGGACCTGAATGCCGCCCGGGCTAGTGTGGTCTAACAGCCAGATGGACAGTTTCTAACATCCTTTAATTCAGTGTAGTAGGCGGAGTGCCGGACAGAGAAGAACAGAACTCAGAATCCAGGACGTCATTGGTTGGTCACGTGATACATTGTTTAACGGCAGCTTGTAACGGCAGCTTGTAACGGCAGCTTGTAACGGCAGCTTGTAACGGCAGCTTGTAACGGCAGCTTGTAACGGCAGCTTGTAACGGCAGCTTGTAACGGCAGCTTGTAACGGCAGCTTGTCTGCATCGACTGGGTCAAGACGAGGTAGCTTCAGTATTGGGAAAAAGACAGAGCGCACACACACAGGCACACACACACACACACACACAGGCACACACACAAACACACAGGCACACTGGCACACCCACAGGTGCACACACACTGGCACACACACATTGGCACACACACACAGGCACACACACACACAGGCACCCACACACAGGCACACACACACAGGCACACACACACAGGCACACACACTGGCGCACACACACACACACACACACACACACACACACACACACACACACACACACACACACACACACACACACACACACACACACACACACACACACACACACACAATCTGTGAACGTTATGCAGATTGTTTTGAGTCAAAGTCTGGTGTGAAAAACCACCCAGGCTGTCAGAGTTACTGTACCAGAGCTGAACCATAAACATGTTGACTAACAAAAGTCTGTTGTTGTTGTTGTTGTTTACTTCCAACATAAAGAGTGGAGAACAAAACAATAGAGGGAGGAACTAACATCACAATAAACCCAATAAGACACAGACGGAGGGTTCAGAGGGTTAAAAGGGGAGTGGTTTAATTGAGATGACAGCTCAGACTGTTGGAAGGAGGAAGCTCACCAATCAGGACACCACTGAACCACCACCTCTCTGACAACACGTCATTACTACAGTGAACCACCTCTCTGACAACAGGTCATTACTACAGTGAACCACCTCTCTAGACAACATGTCATTACTACAGTGAACCACCTCTCTAGGCAACATGTCATTACTACAGTGAACCACCTCTCTAGACAACATGTCATTACTACAGTGAACCACCTCTCTAGACAACATGTCATTACTACAGTGAACCACCTCTCTAGACAACATGTCATTACTACAGTGAACCACCTCTCTAGACAACATGTCATTACTACAGTGAACCATCTCTCTAGACAACATGTCATTACTACAGTGAACCACCTCTCTAGACAACATGTCATTACTACAGTGAACCACCTCTCTAGACAACATGTCATTACTACAGTGAACCACCTCTCTGACAACATGTCATTACTACAGTGAACCACCTCTAGACAACATGTCATTACTACAGTGAACCACCTCTCTAGACAACATGTCATTACTACAGTGAACCACCTCTCTAGACAACATGTCATTACTACAGTGAACCACCTCTCTGACAACATGTCATTACTACAGTGAACCACCTCTCTGACAACATGTCATTACTACAGTGAACCACCTCTCTGACAACATGTCATTACTACAGTGAACCACCTCTCTGACAACATGTCATTACTACAGTGAACCACCTCTCTGACAACATGTCATTACTACAGTGAACCACCTCTCTGACAACATGTCATTACTACAGTGAACCACCTCTCTAGACAACATGTCATTACTACAGTGAACCACCTCTCTGACAACAGGTCATTACTACAGTGAACCACCTCTCTAGACAACATGTCATTACTACAGTGAACCACCTCTCTAGGCAACATGTCATTACTACAGTGAACCACCTCTCTAGACAACATGTCATTACTACAGTGAACCACCTCTCTAGACAACATGTCATTACTACAGTGAACCACCTCTCTAGACAACATGTCATTACTACAGTGAACCACCTCTCTAGACAACATGTCATTACTACAGTGAACCACCTCTCTAGACAACATGTCATTACTACAGTGAACCACCTCTCTGACAACATGTCATTACTACAGTGAACCACCTCTCTAGACAACATGTCATTACTACAGTGAACCACCTCTCTAGACAACATGTCATTACTACAGTGAACCACCTCTCTAGACAACATGTCATTACTACAGTGAACCACCTCTCTAGACAACATGTCATTACTACAGTGAACCACCTCTCTGACAACATGTCATTACTACAGTGAACCACCTCTCTGACAACATGTCATTACTACAGTGAACCACCTCTCTAGACAACATGTCATTACTACAGTGAACCACCTCTCTAGACAACATGTCATTACTACAGTGAACCACCTCTCTGACAACATGTCATTACTACAGTGAACCACCTCTCTGACAACATGTCATTACTACAGTGAACCACCTCTCTGACAACATGTCATTACTACAGTGAACCACCTCTCTAGACAACATGTCATTACTACAGTGAACCACCTCTCTAGACAACATGTCATTACTACAGTGAACCACCTCTCTGACAACATGTCATTACTACAGTGAACCACCTCTCTGACAACATGTCATTACTACAGTGAACCACCTCTCTGACAACATGTCATTACTACAGTGAACCACCTCTCTAGACAACATGTCATTACTACAGTGAACCACCTCTCTGACAACATGTCATTACTACAGTGAACCACCTCTCTGACAACATGTCATTACTACAGTGAACCACCTCTCTGACAACATGTCATTACTACAGTGAACCACCTCTCTGACAACATGTCATTACTACAGTGAACCACCTCTCTGACAACATGTCATTACTACAAGTGAACCACCTCTCTAGACAACATGTCATTACTACAGTGAACCACCTCTCTAGACAACATGTCATTACTACAGTGAACCACCTCTCTGACAACATGTCATTACTACAGTGAACCACCTCTCTAGACAATATGTCATTACTACAGTGAACCACCTCTCTGACAACACGTCATTACTACAGTGAACCACCTCTCTGACAACACATCATTACTACAGTGAACCACCTCTCTAGACAACATGTCATTACTACAGTGAACCACCTCTCTAGACAACACGTCATTACTACAGTGAACCACCTCTCTGACAACATGTCATTACTACAGTGAACCACCTCTCTAGACAACATGTCATTACTACAGTGAACCACCTACTACAGTGAACCACCTCTCTAGACAACACGTCATTACTACAGTGAACCACCTCTCTAGACAACACGTCATTACTACAGTGAACCACCTCTCTAGACAACATGTCATTACTACAGTGAACCACCTCTCTAGACAACATGTCATTACTACAGTGGTGATTTGACAGTAGGATAACTAACATGTGTGGTCCTGTGTAGCTCAGTTGGTAGAGCGTGACTCTAGCAACACCAGGCTTGTGGGTTCCACCAGTACGTACTCACTACTGTTAGTCACTACTGTTAGTCACTACTGTTAGTCACTACTGTTAGTCACTACTACAGTGGGGATTTGACAGTAGGATAACTAACACTCACTACTGTTAGTCACTACTGTTAGTCACTACTGTTAGTCACTACTGTTAGTCACTACTACAGTGGGGATTTGAAAGTAGGATAACTAACACTCACTACTGTTAGTCACTACTACAGTGGGGATTTGACAGTAGGATAACTAACACTCACTACCGTTAGTCACTACTGTTAGTCACTACTACAGTGGGGATTTGAAAGTAGGATAACTAACACTCACTACTGTTAGTCACTACTGTTAGTCACTACTGTTAGTCACTACTGTTAGTCACTACTGTTAGTCACTACTGTTAGTCACTCTTGTCCAGAGTGACTATCTGCTAAATGACACAAACGTCATGGAGATGGAATCATCCACATATTGTGTGTGTGTGTGTGTGTGTGTGTGTGTGTGTGTGTGTGTGTGTGTGTGTGTGTGTGTGTGTGTGTGTGTGTGTGTGTGTGTGTGTGTGTGTGTGTGTGTGTGTGTGTGTGTGTGTGTGTGTGTGTGTGTGTGTGTGTGTGTGTGTGTGTGTGTGTGTGTGTAATGTGTGTGTGTGTGTGTAATGTGTGTGTGTAATGTGTGTGTGTAATGTGTGTGTCCACCTTACCTTCATGTAGTTGACTATCTTAGCCAGGCAACCAAACTTGTAACCAGAGCTGCCTGTCAGGGCCTTCAGGTTGAAGTTACCATTACTGGTGTCTGGAGAGAGAAAGAGAAAACTGGTCAGATATCCTAATTACCAGCTCAGATACAGACCAGGATCAGAATCTAGACATGTTGTCCTGCTCAGATACAGACCAGGATCAGAATCTAGACATGTTGTCCTGCTCAGACCAGGATCAGAATCTAGACATGTTGTCCTGCTCAGATACAGACCAGGATCAGAACCAGGATCAGAATCTAGACATGTTGTCCTGCTCAGACCAGGATCAGAATCTAGACATGTTGTCCTGCTCAGATACAGACCAGGATCAGAATCTAGACATGTTGTCCTGCTCAGATACAGACCAGGATCAGAATCTAGACATGTTGTCCTGCTCAGATACAGACCAGGATCAGAATCTAGACATGTTGTCCTGCTCAGACCAGGATCAGAATCTAGACATGTTGTCCTGCTCAGATACAGACCAGGATCAGAATCTAGACATGTTGTCCTGCTCAGATACAGACCAGGATCAGAATCTAGACATGTTGTCCTGCTCAGACCAGGATCAGAATCTAGACATGTTGTCCTGCTCAGATACAGACCAGGATCAGAATCTAGACATGTTGTCCTGCTCAGATACAGACCAGGATCAGAATCTAGACATGTTGTCCTGCTCAGATACAGACCAGGATCAGAATCTAGACATGTTGTCCTGCTCAGACCAGGATCAGAATCTAGACATGTTGTCCTGCTCAGATACAGACCAGGATCAGAATCTAGACATGTTGTCCTGCTCAGACCAGGATCAGAATCTAGACATGTTGTCCTGCTCAGACCAGGATCAGAATCTAGACATGTTGTCCTGCTCAGATACAGACCAGGATCAGAATCTAGACATGTTGTCCTGCTCAGATACAGACCAGGATCAGAATCTAGACATGTTGTCCTGCTCAGATACAGACCAGGATCAGAATCTAGACATGTTGTCCTGCTCAGACCAGGATCAGAATCTAGACATGTTGTCCTGCTCAGATACAGACCAGGATCAGAATCTAGACATGTTGTCCTGCTCAGATACAGACCAGGATCAGAATCTAGACATGTTGTCCTGCTCAGATACAGACCAGGATCAGAATCTAGACATGTTGTCCTGCTCAGACCAGGATCAGAATCTAGACATGTTGTCCTGCTCAGACCAGGATCAGAATCTAGACATGTTGTCCTGCTCAGATACAGACCAGGATCAGAATCTAGACATGTTGTCCTGCTCAGATACAGACCAGGATCAGAATCTAGACATGTTGTCCTGCTCAGATACAGACCAGGATCAGAATCTAGACATGTTGTCCTGCTCAGACCAGGATCAGAATCTAGACATGTTGTCCTGCTCAGACCAGGATCAGAATCTAGACATGTTGTCCTGCTCAGATACAGACCAGGATCAGAATCTAGACATGTTGTCCTGCTCAGATACAGACCAGGATCAGAATCTAGACATGTTGTCCTGCTCAGACCAGGATCAGAATCTAGACATGTTGTCCTGCTCAGACCAGGATCAGAATCTAGACATGTTGTCCTGCTCAGACCAGGATCAGAATCTAGACATGTTGTCCTGCTCTTGTGCCACACTAAGATGAGTCCTGTCAATATCAGTTATTCAATAGAGACTCATATAGTTCCTGTCAATAGCAGATATTCAATAGACTCATTTAGGTCCTGTCAATATAACATTGTTTCAATAACACTAATTCAATAACGTTGTGATTATATTGTTTTTGTGCAAGATTTAAAAAACAAAAAACCCTCTGTCTGATATGGTTATCAGGGCACCAGCTAGGGGGTATCATGGCACTAGATAGGGGTATAAGGGCACTAGATGGGGGTATAAGGGCACTAGATGGGGGTTATCAGGGCACTAGCTAGGGGTATCAGGGCACTAGCTAGGGGGTATCAGGGCACCAGCTAGGGGGTATCAGGGCACTAGCTAGGGGGTATCAGGGCACCAGCTAGGGGGTATCAGGGCACCAGCTAGAGGGTATAAGGGCACTAGCTAGGGGGTATAAGGGCACTAGATAGGGGTATCAGGGCACTAGATAGGGGTATAAGGGCACTAGCTAGGGGGTATCAGGGCACTAGATAGGGGTATCAGGGCACTAGATAGGGGGTATAAGGGCACTAGATAGGGGTATCAGGGCACTAGCTAGGGGGTATAAGGGCACTAGATAGGGGTATCAGGGCACTAGATAGGGGGTATAAGGACACTAGCTAGGGGTATCAGGGCACTAGCTAGGGGTATCATGGCACTAGCTAGGGGTATCATGGCACTAGCTAGGGTGTATCATGGCACTAGCTAGGGGTATCAGGGCACTAGCTAGGGGGTATAAGGGCACTAGCTAGGGGTATAAGGGCACTAGCTAGGGGTATCATGGCACTAGATAGGGGTATAAGGGCACTAGATGGGGGTTATCAGGGCACTAGCTAGGGGGTATCAGGGCACTAGCTAGGGGGTATCAGGGCACCAGCTAGGGGGTATCAGGGCACTAGCTAGGGGTATCAGGGCACCAGCTAGGGGGTATCAGGGCACCAGCTAGAGGGTATAAGGGCACTAGCTAGGGGTATAAGGGCACTAGATAGGGGGTATCAGGGCACTAGATAGGGGTATAAGGGCACTAGCTAGGGGGTATCAGGGCACTAGATAGGGGGTATCAGGGCACTAGATAGGGGTATAAGGGCACTAGATAGGGGGTATAAGGGCACTAGATAGGGGTATCAGGGCACTAGCTAGGGGGTATAAGGGCACTAGCTAGGGGGTATAAGGGCACTAGATAGGGGTATCAGGGCACTAGATAGGGGGTATAAGGACACTAGCTAGGGGTATCAGGGCACTAGCTAGGGGTATCATGGCACTAGCTAGGGGGTATCATGGCACTAGCTAGGGTGTATCATGGCACTAGCTAGGGGTATCAGGGCACTAGCTAGGGGGTATAAGGGCACTAGCTAGGGGGTATAAGGGCACTAGCTAGGGGTATCATGGCACTAGATAGGGGGTATAAGGGCACTAGCTAGGGGTATCATGGCACTAGCTAGGGGGTATCATGGCACTAGCTAGGGGTATCATGGCACTAGCTAGGGGTATCAGGGCACTAGCTAGGGGGTATCATGGCACTAGCTAGGGGTATCATGGCACTAGATAGGGGGTATAAGGGCACTAGCTAGGGGTATCAGGGCACTAGCTAGGGGGTATAAGGGCACTAGCTAGGGGGTATAAGGGCACTAGCTAGGGGGTATCAGGGCACTAGCTAGGGGTATCAGGGCACTAGATAGGGGATATCAGGGAACTAGATAGGGGGTATAAGGGCACTAGCTAGGGGGTATCAGGGCACTAGCTAGGGGGTATCAGGGCACTAGATAGGGGGTATCAGGGCACTAGATAGGGGTATAAGGGCACTAGATAGGGGGTATAAGGGCACTAGATAGGGGTATCAGGGCACTAGATAGGGGGTATAAGGGCACTAGATAGGGGTATAAGGGCACTAGCTAGAGGGTATCAGGGCACTAGCTAGGGGGTATCAGGGCACTAGCTAGGGGTAGCATGGCACTAGCTAGGGGTATCATGGCACTAGCTAGGGTGTATCATGGCACTAGCTAGGGGGTATCAGGGCACTAGCTAGGGGTATCAGGGCACTAGCTAGGGGTATCATGGCACTAGCTAGGGGGTATCATGGCACTAGCTAGGGGTATCATGGCACTAGCTAGGGGGTATCAGGGCACTAGCTAGGGGGTATAAGGGCACTAGCTAGGGGGTATCAGGGCACTAGCTAGGGGGTATAAGGGCACTAGCTAGGGGTATAAGGGCACTAGCTAGGGGGTATAAGGGCACTAGCTAGGGGTATAAGGGCACTAGCTAGGGGGTATAAGGGCACTAGCTAGGGGGTATCAGGGCACTAGCTAGGGGGTATAAGGGCACTAGCTAGGGGGTATCAGGGCACTAGCTAGGGGGTATAAGGGCACTAGCTAGGGGTATAAGGGCTAGGGGGTATAAGGGCACTAGTTAGGGGTATCAGGGCACTAGCTAGGGGGTATCAGGGCACTAGCTAGGGGGTATAAGGGCACTAGCTAGGGGGTATAAGGGCACTAGCTAGGGGGTATCAGGGCACTAGCTAGGGGGTATAAGGGCACTAGCTAGGGGGTATAAGGGCACTAGCTAGGGGGTATAAGGGCACTAGCTAGGCTTCCGTTTCAGGCCCTACTCTAGTGGCTCTGTGTCTGTGGCTTCAGCTGTGAGATCCTGTTTCTGGAGACCAGCCAATCAGAGCGGCCTGTTGTTGTGACTCACTAAATGATTCATCACGTGGGCGGGAGCTGCTGCTGGGTGCTAATGAGAAGGCGGGGCATTCATTGCATCTGAGAAGATTTGGCAAATAGAGAGGGGAGAAACGAGGGTGAGCTTAGCCATTGGTAGAGTGGTAAGGTCTGAGCACAGGCTGTGCCTTGTGTGGGGAAGACGAGCAGAACTGCAAGGAGTGGCAGGGAGGAGAGAGAGACACAGAGAGAGGAAGAGAGAGAGAGACAGAGAGAGGAAGACAGAGAGAGAGACAGAGAGAGAGAGAGGAAGAGAGAGAGCGAGAGAGAGAGGAAGAGAGAGGAAGAGAGAGAGAGACAGAGAGAGGAAGACAGAGAGAGAGACAGAGAGAGAGAGAGGAAGAGAGAGAGCGAGAGAGAGAGGAAGAGAGAGAGACAGAGAGAGGAAGAGAGAGAGGAAGAGAGAGAGACAGAGAGAGAGAGAGGAAGAGAGAGAGACAGAGTGGGGGAAGGGAGAGCAAGAGCATCTTTTGCCTGAATCCTTTACATCCACCCCACAGTATAAAGCTACACAGGTGAGTCTGCATATTTCCCTGACACAACGACGGTTAGTGTGTGTGTGTGTGTGTGTGTGTGTGTGTGTGTGTGTGTGTGTGTGTGTGTGTGTGTGTGTGTGTGTGTGTGTGTGTGTGTGTGTGTGTGTGTGTGTGTGGTGGTGTCTGCAGTCTGTGTGTGCATGTGTGTGTGTACAGCCATGTGTGTGGGCACACTGGCAGATCTGCAGTCTGGGTGCATGCTTGCCTGCTACAGCCATGTCTCAGGGCAAGGCGCGTGTGTGTGTGTGTGTGTGTGTGTGTGTGTGTGTGTGTGTGTGTGTGTGTGTGTGTGTGTGTGTGTGTGTGTGTGTGTGTGTGTGTGTGTGTGTGTGTGTGTGTGTGTGTGTGTGTGTGTGTATGTTGTGTGTAGTGTATATGTTGTGTGTGTGTGTGTGTGTGTAGATGTTGTGTGTGTGTGTGTGTGTGTGTGTGTGTGTGTGTGTGTGTGTGTGTGTGTGTGTGTGTGTGTGTGTGTGTGTGTGTGTGTGTGTGTGTGTGTGTGTGTGTGTGTGTGTGTGTGTGTGTGTGTGTGTGTGTGTGTGTGTAGTGTAGTGTAGTGTGTGTGTGTGTGTATGTGTAGTGTGTGTGTGTGTGTAGTGTGTAGTGTGTAGTGTATATCTACTAGCCTAATCCATCCTATGAAGCCTACGTTGTATCTGTGATTGCTTTCATAAGAGGAGGGTTTACCTTCCATCCCTACAGCATTCTGGGTAATAGCACTACATTATAAACGGTAAAAGGTTTATCATCACCAGAGGACAGACAGACAGGAGCCCAGCCTACGGGTTAGGCTGTGAGCAGACAGACAGACAGACGGGAGCCCAGTCTATGGGTTAGGCTGTGAGCAGACAGACAGACAGACGGGAGCCCAGCCTATGGGTTAGGCTGTGAGCAGACAGACAGGAGCCCAGCCTATGGGTTACGCTGCGGGCGGGCGGGCGGGCGGACGGGCGGACGGACGGACGGACGGACGGACGGACAGACGGACAGACGGACAGACGGACAGACGGACAGACGGACAGACGGACAGACGGACGGACGGACGGACGGACGGACGGACGGACGGACGGACGGACGGACAGACAGACAGACAGACAGACAGACAGACAGACAGACAGACAGACAGACAGACAGACAGACAGACAGACAGACAGACAGACAGACAGACAGACCAGCCTATGGGTTATGGATGAGTGTTTTTGTAGCAGACTGTCAGACTAAAGGATGAGTGTTAATATAGACAGTCAGAGTAAAGGATGAGTGTCAATATAGACTGTCAGACTAAAGGATGAGTGTCTATATAACATACTGTCAGACCAAAGGATGAGTGTCTATATAACATACTGTCAGACTCAAGGATGAGTGTCTATATAACATACTGTCAGACTGAAGGATGAGTGTCTATATAACATACTGTCAGACTGAAGGATGAGTGTCTATATAACATACTGTCAGACTGAAGGATGAGTGTCTATATAACATACTGTCAGACTAAAGGATGAGTGTCTATATAACATACTGTCAGACTCAAGGATGAGTGTCTATATAACATACTGTCAGACTAAAGGATGAGTGTCTATATAACATACTGTCAGACTAAAGGATGAGTGTTAATATTGACTGTCAGACTAAAGGATGAGTGTCTATATAACATACTGTCAGACTAAAGGATGAGTGTTAATATTGACTGTCAGACTAAAGGATGAGTGTCTATATAACATACTGTCAGACTAAAGGATGAGTGTTTTTGTAGCAGACTGTCAGACTAAAGGATGAGTGTTAATATAGACTGTCAGACTAATGGATGAGTGTCTATATAACATACTGTCAGACTAATGGATGAGTGTCTATATAACATACTGTCAGACTAAAGGATGAGTGTTTTTGTAGCAGACTGTCAGACTAAAGGATGAGTGTTAATATAGACTGTCAGACTATAGGATGAGTGTCTATATAACATACTGTCAGACTAAAGGATGAGTGTTAATATGGACTGTCAGACTAAAGGATGAGTGTCTATATAACATACTGTCAGACTAAAGGATGAGTGTTTTTGTAGCAGACTGTCAGTCTAAAGGATGAGTGTTAATATAGACTGTCAGACTATAGGATGAGTGTCTATATAACATACTGTCAGACTATAGGATGAGTGTTTTTGTAGCAGACTGTCAGACTAAAGGATGAGTGTTTTTGTAGCAGACTAAAGGATGAGTGTTAATATAGACTGTCAGACTAAAGGATGAGTGTTAATATAGACTGTCAGACTATAGGATGAGTGTCTATATAACATACTGTCAGACTAAAGGATGAGTGTTTTTGTAGCAGACTGTCAGACTAAAGGATGAGTGTTAATATAGACTGTCAGTCTATAGGATGAGTGTTAATATAGACTGTCAGACTAAAGGATGAGTGTCTGTATAGCACTGTCAGACTAAAGGATGAGTGTTAATACAGACTGTCAGACTAAAGGATGAGTGTCTGTATAGCAGACTGTCAGACTAAAGGATGAGTGTTAATATAGACTGTCAGACTAAAGGATGAGTGTTAATATAGACTGTCAGACTAAAGGATGAGTGTTAATATAGACTGTCAGACTAAAGGATGAGTGTTTTTGTAGCAGAACGGAGAGAGACTAGACTGCTAGAGGACGGTTCCTGGGTCAAACTCCACAGGGAATAGGATGCCAAGCAGGCTGCTAGAAGACGGTTCCTGGGTCAAACTCCACAGGGAATAGGGTGCCAAGCAGGCTGCTAGAGGACGGTTCCTGGGTCAAACTCCACAGGGAATAGGGTGCCAAGCAGGCTGCTAGAGGATGGTTCCTGGGTCAAACTCCACAGGGAATAGGGTGCCAAGCAGGCTGCTAGAGGACGGTTCCTGGGTCAAACTCCACAGGGAATAGGGTGCCAAGCAGGCTGCTAGAGGACGGTTCCTGGGTCAAACTCCACAGGGAATAGGGTGCCAAGCAGGCTGCTAGAGGACGGTTCCTGGGTCAAACTCCACAGGGAATAGGGTGCCAAGCAGGCTGCTAGAGGACGGTTCCTGGGTCAAACTCCACAGGGAATAGGGTGCCAAGCAGGCTGCTAGAGGACGGTTCCTGGGTCAAACTCCACAGGGAATAGGGTGCCAAGCAGGCTGCTAGAGGACGGTTCCTGGGTCAAACTCCACAGGGAATAGGGTGCCAAGCAGACTGCTAGAGGACGGTTCCTGGGTCAAACTCCACAGGGAATAGGGTGCCAAGCAGGCAGCTAGAGGACGGTTCCTGGGTCAAACTACACAGGGAATAGGGTGCCAAGCAGACTGCTAGAGGACGGTTCCTAGGTCAAACTCCACAGGGAATAGGGTGCCAAGCAGGCAGTAATGTTGTTGTGATTCAGACTGGCATAGAGATGACTAGGCTTCTTCTCCTGTAAGGATTTCAATAAGGACACATGCACACAAACTCTATAAAGGGTTTAATTAGGGTGGATTTGACTGTATTCACCTCCTCCAGATTGGATGGGACTAGACTTTAGGGAGGGGGTGGGGCAGTGGGAGCCCCTGCAGACAGAGGGGGTGGGGGAGAGAGGAGGGGGTAGGGGTGGAGAGGGGGATGGGACTAGACATTAGGGACAGACACGGCAGGAGGCACCGCTCTGCCTCAGGAGGGGGTAGGGGTGGAGAGGGGGGGAGGGGGAGAGGGGGGAGAGGGGGGTGGAGAGGGGGAGGAGAGAGAGGAGGAGGGGGAGGGGTGGAGAGGGGGGAGGAGAGAGAGGAGGGGGTAATGTAGGGAGGAATAGAGAGGAGGGAGAGGAGGAGAGGGTAACAGTAGGGAGGAACAGAGAGAGGTGTAGTTCTGGGGTACTAGGCTATGGTAGTGTGGTGTGGGTAGAGGAAGAGAGGGTAACAGTAGGGAGGAATAGAGAGAGGTGTAGTTCTGGGGTACTAGGCTATGGTAGTGTGGTGTGGGTAGAGGGTAACAGTAGGGAGGAACAGAGAGAGGTGTAGTTCTGGGGTACTAGGCTATGGTAGTGTGGTGTGGGTAGAGGATGTATCAGTTCATAATAGATAAAGAATGATATCCCTCTGTTCCTTCACTTCTCTCCCTCCATCAACATCAGCCAACAGAACCTCCAATAACCCAATTAGACGACACTTTCACACAGGAAGTAATACAGTAGAATTACAGTATTTTCCCCAGAGAGAGAGACCTTCAGTTACCATGACAGTGTTACTAATGTGGACTATCAATAGCCTCTACTACATAGCAACATTAAAACAGTTGAAGGCCTATTGGCTACTTCCATAGCAACATGAAAACAGTCTGATTAAAGTTGAAGGCCTGATTAAAGTTGAAGGCCTATTGGCTACTTCCATAGCAACATGAAAACAGTTGAAGGCCTATTGGCTACTTCCATAGCAACATTAAAACAGTTGAAGGCCTATTGGCTACTTCCATTGCAACATGAAAACAGTTGAAGGCCTATTGGCTACTTCCATAGCAACATGAAAACAGTTGAAGGCCTATTGGCTACTTCCATAGCAACATGAAAACAGTTGAAGGCCTATTGGCTACTTCCATAGCAACATGAAAACAGTTGAAGGCCTATTGGCTACTTCCATAGCAACATTAAAACAGTTGAAGGCCTATTGGCTACTTCCATAGCAACATTAAAACAGTTGAAGGCCTATTGGCTACTTCCATAGCAACATGAAAACAGTTGAAGGCCTATTGGCTACTTCCATAGCAACATGAAAACAGTCTGATTAAAGTTGAAGGCCTATTGGCTACTTCCATAGCAACATGAAAACAGTCTGATTAAAGTTGAAGGCCTATTGGCTACTTCCATAGCAACATGAAAACAGTCTGATTAAAGTTGAAGGCCTATTGGCTACTTCCATAGCAACATGAAAACAGTCTGATTAAAGTTGAAGGCCTATTGGCTACTTCCATAGCAACATGAAAACAGTTGAAGGCCTATTGGCTACTTCCATAGCAACATGAAAACAGTCTGATTAAAGTTGAAGGCCTATTGGCTACTTCACATAGCAACATGAAAACAGTTGAAGACCTATTGGCTACTTCCATTGCAACATGAAAACAGTTGAAGGCCTATTGGCTACTTCCATTGCAACATGAAAACAGTCTGATTAAAGTTGAAGGCCTATTGGCTACTTCCATAGCAACATGAAAACAGTTGAAGGCCTATTGGCTACTTCCATAGCAACATGAAAACAGTTGAAGGCCTATTGGCTACTTCCATAGCAACATGAAAACAGTTGAAGGCCTATTGGCTACTTCCATAGCAACATGAAAACAGTTGAAGGCCTATTGGCTACTTCCATAGCAACATTAAAACAGTTGAAGGCCTATTGGCTACTTCCATAGCAACATTAAAACAGTTGAAGGCCTATTGGCTACTTCCATAGCAACATTAAAACAGTTGAAGGCCTATTGGCTACTTCCATTGCAACATGAAAACAGTCTGATTAAAGTTGAAGGCCTATTGGCTACTTCCATAGCAACATTAAAACAGTTGAAGGCCTATTGGCTACTTCCATAGCAACATTAAAACAGTTGAAGGCCTATTGGCTACTTCCATAGCAACATTAAAACAGTTGAAGGCCTATTGGCTACTTCCATAGCAACATTAAAACAGTTGAAGGCCTATTGGCTACTTCCATAGCAACATTAAAACAGTTGAAGGCCTATTGGCTACTTCCATTGCAACATGAAAACAGTCTGATTAAAGTTGAAGGCCTATTGGCTACTTCCATAGCAACATTAAAACAGTTGAAGGCCTATTGGCTACTTCCATTGCAACATGAAAACAGTCTGATTAAAGCATAGCAACATTAAAAAGTTGAAGGCCTATTGGCTACTTCCATAGCAACATTAAAACAGTTGAAGGCCTATTGGCTACTTCCATAGCAACATTAAAACAGTTGAAGGCCTATTGGCTACTTCCATAGCAACATTAAAACAGTTGAAGGCCTATTGGCTACTTCCATAGCAACATTAAAACAGTTGAAGGCCTATTGGCTACTTCCATAGCAACATTAAAACAGTTGAAGGCCTATTGGCTACTTCCATAGCAACATTAAAACAGTTGAAGGCCTATTGGCTACTTCCATAGCAACATTAAAACAGTTGAAGGCCTATTGGCTACTTCCATAGCAACATGAAAACAGTTGAAGACCTATTGGCTACTTCACATCTCATTAGATGATGACAGCTAATGGGGATCCTAATAAACACATGATCTCATTGACTTCATCAGAGACCGAGCCATTGTGTTCAGGGTAACTAGACTAACAGTCAGGAGATGACTGTGATCTGCTAACACTATGTAACATAGAACTGTATATAATAGACATGCTGTCCTCTGACTAATGACAGGCCTGTATCGGGTTACACTAACAGCACTATGTAATATAGAACTGTATATAATAGACATGCTGTCCTCTGACTAATGACAGGCCTGTATCAGGTTACACTAACAGCACTATGTAACATAGAACTGTATATAATAGACATGCTGTCCTCTGACTAATGACAGGCCTGTATCGGGTTACACTAACACTATGTAACATAGAACTGTATATAATAGACATGCTGTCCTCTGACTAATGACAGGCCTGTATCAGGTTACACTAACAGCACTATGTAACATAGAACTGTATATAATAGACATGCTGTCCTCTGACTAATGACAGGCCTGTATCGGGTTACACTAACAGCACTATGTAACATAGAACTGTATATAATAGACATGCTGTCCTCTGACTAATGACAGGCCTGTATCAGGTTACACTAACAGCACTATGTAACATAGAACTGTATATAATAGACATGCTGTCCTCTGACTAATGACAGGCCTGTATCGGGTTACACTAACACTATGTAACATACTGTGAGTCAGTCATCAGTCACCAGTAAAGATACTCAGAGCAGATGATGACAGTGGGCTCTACCACAGGAGAGGAGAGGTAGAGTGACTCACTGCTAAACACATACACACATCCGATAACCATAGCCTAGTCGGTCACACACACATCTGATAACAGTGTCTGTAGAGCAGTACTCAGGACAAGCCCCATTTCCCCTCAGTCTCTCTCTGGTTCACTCAACCAAACTGGGTCAGTCAGCACAGTCGCTCTCACTGCTCCTGGTGTGTGTGTGTGTGTGTGTGTGTGTGTGTGTGTGTGTGTGTGTGTGTGTGTGTGTGTGTGTGTGTGTGTGTGTGTGTGTGTGTGTGTGTGTGTGTGTGTGTGTGTGTGTGTGTGTGTGTGTGTGTGTGTGTGTGTGTGTGTGTGTAAGCAGGAAGGCGCTCTGCACCCCAGGAGATTGTGTCCTGATGGAGTAAGTGTATACTGTGTTTAGAGGTTCTGTCTCTCCCTCCATGTCACAGTACCAGAACTCTGTGTTTAGAGGTTCTGTCTCTCCCTCCAGGTCACAGTACCAGAACTCTGTGTTTAGAGGTTCTGTCTCTCTCCCTCCAGGTCACAGTACCAGAACTCTGAGTTTAGAGGTTCTGTCTCTCTCCCTCCAGGTCACAGCACCAGAACTCTGTGTTTAGAGGTTCTGTCTCTCCCTCCAGGTCACAGTACCAGAACTCTGTGTTTAGAGGTTCTGTCTCTCTCCCTCCAGGTCACAGCACCAGAACTCTGTGTTTAGAGGTTCTGTCTCTCCCTCCATGTCACAGTACCAGAACTCTGTGTTTAGAGGTTCTGTCTCTCTCTCCATGTCACAGCACTAGAACTCTGTGTTTAGAGGTTCTGTCTCTCCCTCCATGTCACAGCACCAGAACTCTGTGTTTAGAGGTTCTGTCTCTCCCTCCATGTCACAGCACCAGAACACTGTGTTTAGAGGTTCTGTCTCTCCCTCCATGTCACAGCACCAACACAAAACAACACTATCATCTCTCTCTTTCTCTACCGACCATTGGACTGTCAACACCAGCAGGACTCTCAAACCTCTCCAGGAACAAACCAACCATGTCTTCCTCTATCATTTCTCTCCCAGGTGAAACAACATGGACCGTCTCAACACCACCTCTCTCCCGTGGCTCCCTGACGCCGCCCCGCTGTCCCAGGTCTCCCTGCAGGTTCAGGAGGTGTACCCGTTCCACGACGGCTGGAACATAGCGTGCTTCGTCATCCTCCTCCTCTTCATCATCACAGTGGTCTCCCTGGCAGCTCTGGCCTTCCTCTACGAGCTGCTGGACTGTGGCTGCTGTGTCAAGGTGAGACTAGGCCTGTTACTATACTGTAGCTGTTCCAGGGTTAGACCAGGTTACTATACTGTAGCTGTTCCAGGGTTAGACCAGGCCTGTTACTATACTGTAGCTGTTCCAGGGTTAGACCAGGCCTGTTACTATACTGTAGCTGTTCCAGGGTTAGACCAGGCCTGTTACTATACTGTAGCTGTTCCAGGGTTAGACCAGGTTACTATACTGTAGCTGTTCCAGGGTTAGACCAGGCCTGTTATTATACTGTAGCTGTTCCAGGGTTAGACCAGGTTACTATACTATAGCTGTTCCAGGGTTAGACCAGGTTACTATACTGTAGCTGTTCCAGGGTTAGACCAGGCCTGTTAATATACTGTAGCTGTTCCAGGGTTAGACCAGGCCTGTTACTATACTGTAGCTGTTCCAGGGTTAGACCAGGCCTGTTACTATACTGTAGCTGTTCCAGGGTTAGACCAGGCCTGTTACTATACTGTAGCTGTTCCAGGGTTAGACCAGGCCTGTTATTATACTGTAGCTGTTCCAGGGTTAGACCAGGTTACTATACTGTAGCTGTTCCAGGGTTAGACCAGGCCTGTTACTATACTGTAGCTGTTCCAGGGTTAGACCAGGCCTGTTACTATACCGTAGCTGTTCCAGGGTTAGACCAGGCCTGTTACTATACTGTAGCTGTTCCAGGGTTAGACCAGGCCTGTTATTATACTGTAGCTGTTCCAGGGTTAGACCAGGTTACTATACTGTAGCTGTTCCAGGGTTAGACCAGGCCTGTTATTATACTGTAGCTGTTCCAGGGTTAGACCAGGTTACTATACTGTAGCTGTTCCAGGGTTAGACCAGGCCTGTTACTATACTGTAGCTGTTCCAGGGTTAGACCAGGCCTGTTACTATACTGTAGCTGTTCCAGGGTTAGACCAGGCCTGTTATTATACTCTAGCTGTTCCAGGATTAGACCAGGCCTGTTAATATAACCTGGATCTAACCTAAACCCATTGTAATAACCTGGATCTAACCTAAACCCATTGTAATAACCTGGATCTAACTTAAACCCATTGTAATAACCTGGATCTAACCTAAACCCATTGTAATAACCTGGGTCTAACCTAAACCCATTGTAATAACCTAAACTATGGGTTTTCCTTCTCATGCAGGGGAAGACCCATCGTGAGCTGATGGAGGAGGAAGGTCCCTTCCACAACATGGTGGAGAAGATCCACAGTCCCACGGGTTCACAAACCGAGGTGGTGTAAGGAGGTTAAAGGGGTCGTTGCCACAGTGACCAGGGCCAAGCATGAAGTTAGGTCATGATCGTTGACCCTGAATCTGAACCTGAGATTGACTGTGCTGTGTGTTCACAGTTTGAGAACAGTGAGACTGCACCTTCGTATGTGTGAGATTGTGTGTGTGTGTGTATGGAATGGTGGTGTTATCTATTCAAAGCACGTCAGCAGGGAAGGCAGGAGAGAAGAAGAGCTCTCCTTTGCCAAGTCCAGGGTTTTGACAAGTCTATTATTCGATGGATGTTTAGCATCTTCATCCATCACCACATTGTAAGTACAAGACATACCATTCGAGACAGCTAAAGACACAGAGGAGATCCACAATGATTAGCCAACCCTCTAGGACCCTACAGAGCAAGGAAGTCACCCAAAGTCAATGACCAAGATGACCAAGATGACCAAGATGACCAAGATGACCAAAAAATTAAAATAACTGTCGTAATGTTTCCAGATTTCTATGAAAGTTTTCCTTCCCCTCCAAAAATAGTAATTATGTTAAAAAGCAGCTTTTGTGTGTTGGAATGGTGTGGGCGTGTACTGGTTATTAGAAATATTAATGGAGCAGACCGCTGATTGGACCATCTCTTCCTGCTCACGATGATGACCTCATCCTCTTTGAGGAAATAACAAGCATTTTTAAAATGGTCTGTTTGAGATCCAAGTGGGCGGTGGGGGTTTCTGAAGTGTTTTCCCCTCCAATTTATGACCACAAATACGAGTATGGGATTAATAAAAAACATTACGAGTTAAGCTAACTTTTAAAGTTAATATTCTGTTATCACTGGACAGTTACTTTAAAATGTCACCAAAAGACCCAGCTACCACAGAAGACGTCCCACATTTGAATGTAATTTACAGATGATTTTAATTCCCCAATGCTTTGACTGCCATTGTAGTGAAGTCCTCATCCATTTGACTAAAAAATGTTCACAACTTGCTGTGTCGTAACGATGTAATCAACAGTCGCTCTGGATAAGAGCGTCTGCTAAATGACTTAAATGTAAAATGCCTGTGATAATGTCACCACTCACCAACAGCCAAGTGGCCATGATACTACTCTCTCTAGAAGGGGGGGGGGCACCTGTACACACACCGATGTAAATAACATAACATACTTGCATTGAGCACATGGTGTTATTTCACTTGCCTAAAATGATGATGATGACGATGATGAATAAACAATGTAAGAAAAACAAACTGTTTTTTTTTTTTGGACCTGCCTTAATTTGTCCAATTTAAAACTATTTTTCCTTTGAAAAATGTTTTCTACTTGGAGTAAATGGAAACCTTTTCGCAACAGACGAAATGTTTTACAACAGGATCGGCGTAATGAATACACCCCAATGGAAACCTTTTCGCAACAGGCTAAATGTTTTACAACAGGATCTCCGTAATGAATACACCCCTGGTCTTACCTGCACCATGTTTGGACCCGGAGGCCTCCTTGTCAGCTTTGGACTTCTTCTTCTTGGAACCGCCTGACTCGGAGGCTGCAGGTCTCTTCTCAACCGTGGGCTGAGAGAGAGCCCTCTTCTTAAAGAGCTCCCGCTCTCTCAACAAGGCTGGGTCCATCCTGATACAACATTACAACGTTACAACGTTAGCTACAGAAAGACATAAAATATATACCTCAAGGCAACACAATGTTAGGGTTGGGTCCATCCTCTAAGTCAACATATAGCGGCATTATTAGCTCCTCAGACATGCACAACGTTGTTACACTTCTCAGTATATATATGGGCTGAACAAGGAGCAACATGTCAATGGTTTAGACCTAGTTTGGGTGTCCACATACCATATAGCTTTTTATGATGTTCACACATTTCACATTCCGTTAGCTCGCTAGATTTACGTAGCTAATAATGGTATCACACTCGTCAAGCTGCTACTCTGATACCTAAACTAGCAAGTTGTCTGACACTTCTGCCAGTACATCTAAGTGACATCACATCTTATGAGTGACACCAAAAAAATTAAACTGAAAGATGTATATTAGCTTCCTAGTTGCTGTACAAAATAAAAGCTAGTAACCTAGCTAGTTAGACAGGTTTTTGGGTTTGCTAGCATTTAAGCTAATTTAGTTAGCTTGATTATTTCTGGTTACCTTTTTTTCTTCAAATGCCTAATCCCCTCTTTTGGATGAACAAATATTTAAACATTTACTAGAAACACACGTTCATTAATCGTTCTGTTGTAACACTTCTCCGATAGCTATTTTTGGGGGGCTTTTGTTTCTTTAATATCAAGCTAGCTTCTTGTCATCGTGCATTCTCCGACTTCCGCTCTGAGTTCGGACTTCCGCTCTGAGTTCCGACTTCCGCTCTGAGTTCGATTGATCGGTATTCGACAGCTAATCCTTGATTGTGATGGTGCGTTCCATCCGGACTAGCGGAGCTACGAAAAGCAAGATTGCCATGTCAGCCGGTTACCAAAAATGTAGCTACTTTGATTGAGTACGATGTCGCGGGTGGAAATGTTTTGGTCGCGGGTTTTTTGGGGCTACTTCTATTTTATACATCCGCCGCAATGGCATTTCTCTTGATTTAAAAAAATATATATTTATATATTTATTTCACTGTGACCTGCCGCTGCTGACTATCAAGCAGTGAGGCAGGCTGTTGCTGAATGAGTGGTGGGGAGGTCCGTGTGTGTGTGTGTGTGTGTGTGTGTGTGTGTGTGTGTGTGTGTGTGTGTGTGTGTGTGTGTGTGTGTGTGTGTGTGTGTGTGTGTGTGTGTGTGTGTGTGTGTGTGTGTGTGTGTGTGTGTGTGTGTGTGTGTGTGTGTGTGTGGAGAGCGCTAGGCAGCTGAGTCACGTGAGTGAATGAGCTATAGCAGCATGCGCGCGCACATTGCGATAACTTCACACATATTTCTAACACATTGTTCAATAAAACATATCAAAGTACCCGCTTTAACTGATGCGTATCAACACTAGAAAACTACTTTAGAAAACTACTTTTGGCGCACTAGCACTAAAGCGCATTAGTTACATTCGGTCGGTGGTGGTTTAAACTGCATTCTATAATGTCGACTTTACTTTGAAGGAAAACTGTATCAAGCGAAGGGTTTTACACATAATCAGTTATTGGGTCAAGTGGAAATTTGAAATGGACGTTATGGAACGCCCTCTGTGCTTCTGTTATGGGAGAAGAAGAAAAATCCACAATGAAACTAACATTAAATGTGGAGAATGATACATTTATATACGTTGTCATCAAGTAGCCTATTCATGTATATGCCATTGTAAGGCTACTGTAAATATGTTGAAATGGTGATATCACCGGAGTCATTACAAGTCAGTTTTCGCCCCTTAGTTTAACCTACCAGGAGCTGGCAAACCAATTAAACAAATGCCTATGACGTCAGTTTATGGTTGTTGTTTTTGTGTTATTATGTCATTATTAACGGCCATGTTGAAGTCTGTCGATTTGAACTAACCATGCTGCTAAATCTTTCAGTTTACATCGGCTACTATCTGAAATGAGATGTTAGGCCTATCTGAGGCTATAGGCTACCTGCATCTAGCTAAGCAAACCATGGCAAAATTGAATTAGACTACAATGAAAAACCCAGATTTGAACATAAACCTATTGATAAGAAAAGTCAATCTCACAAAATATACCATTTATAACAGTTTGTGTTTTTCACATTTGGCACATAGGCCTAATAACGCGCAATTGCCAGAAGATATACTTGTTTTTATTTTTTTAATTCGTCCAAGTGTTTCTTGCTCAGAGATTTCGAGATCCTCTGTCCAACTTTCATCACTCAAACTCTCCTGTCGGATTGATCTGTAGTTATGCACATGCGCAAAAGGGATTGATTTACAATCATAGCAGTCAAAGGAGTTTTATCGACATCCATTGATGGAAAATCATCTGGTGAGTTTAATAAAAGCTAATCTTATTTTCTCTTGCGATATATTCAAATTCCATTTGCTGCTAATAAATTATTATTTTGATCGAAAACCGAATTTTGCTTCTCATTTCGTCATTACAAGCTACGTCGATATTCCTTCTTAGCTAATTCACTTGATAACATTATGGGAAAATGGAAAATATGGCAACTCCTCTCTTGCTCAGATACAATTTGTATTTTTACTCAATTATCCATACTGGCTAATGATTATAACAACGATTCTGATCCAACCATTAATTCATACTTTGTTGTGCCCCTGGCCTGAGAGGATGGAAGTTAAATATGTAGATAGATGTCGAAGGCCAATGTTAAATAGCTAACGTTGACCATGAATGGAAGCGATGCTAGCGAGCCAGTATTATAGCCAGGTAGCCTTGGACAACATAACATAAAAGCGGGTACAGTATGACAGAGTGACAGAGTGATAGAGCATTTCATCAACATGAAAGAGAGGAGGATGACATTTGCTTTTCTCTAAAAGTAGGTTAAGTCAACATGTGTTTATACTTGCACAAACGAACACACACACACACACACACACACACACACACACACACACACACACACACACACACACACACACACACACACACACATACACACACACACACACACACACACACACACACACACACACACACACACACACACACACACACACACACACACACACACACACACACATCAGAACTATGGACATTGCTTCCCAAGTGATTGTACACACGCACGGCTACTGGAAATCGCCCAGATTCGCACTCATCACGAGTCGATTCCCGTGCAGCACCGTTCTGTAATCGTACTTTGACCCTCCTCGCTCCCACTAGCATGTCACAAAAAAACAAGGTGGGATCGGAAGTGTTATGGAAAGAGGCAAAATAAAGAAAAAACACAAAGGCACCAATTCTGGCGGTGGGGACCAGGAGGGAAGGGAGAAAAACATCAACATGGCTCAGCCTGAGAAGCGTTACAAGGTGGTTTTCCCAGCAGTGATTGCTTTGCTGGTTGCCATTTGCGTGGCAGAAATCCCCTGTAAGTAAAACATGATGAATAGTTCATTAAATCGATCTGTGTTCGTTGTTTTTAGTTTTATCTCCCAGTGCCAACATTAGTTATCGAGCGAAACAATAGGAAAACGCACTCTTTTTTTTTTTTTTGTCTGAAAGTTTATGCCACAAAATTGATTGAAATGACTCAATTCGGTGGTTTCATTTCCTCGTCTGGTTGTAAAGAAGCGACAACGGTAGCTAATGCTAATGCTAACTTAGGGAATCTCCTATCAACTACAATGGTGTGTAAGTTAATGTCAGCCGGTGTATATCACAGCACCGTTTAAACCTCCTCGGGGGAGAGGTATTTATTCCACTTCCTGGAGAAGCGGATTAATAAATCACATGATATCGGGGAGAGTGTGTCATTTGTAATGACTTTATTGTTCTGAAACGTCTGTATGTGTAATGTTTACTGTTAATTTTTGTTGTTGTTGTTTTTCACTTTATATATTCACTTTGTATGTTGTCTACCTCACTTGCTTTGGCAACGTTAACACATGTTTCCCATGCCAATAAAGCCCCTTGAATTGAATTGAAAGCCGTAACGTCATGCCTCCCTCCCCTCTGTTGAGGTTCAGTAACTAGCAGCAGTCTGAAGGCTGTTGACTTGAGCCTAGTCTTGGCTAGCTAGCTACCGATCACATTGGTTTAGAGGCTGACTTCCTGGTAAGTACTGTGCATGCCAAGATGAGGACCGTGATATTTGAAGGATAGTCTATACAGCAGGAGTTTGATTTTTAATCGAGGTGTAAACGGTTGTCAACAACGAGGAGTATAGTCACTAAGCAGCTACTGCAGTGTAGGCCTGCACTGATGGACCATTGTACACGGTCTATCTAGACTAGACGTGTGTGTGTGTCTCAGCGTAAATATAAGCTGTGTGTGACTATTCTTATCAGATCTGCGGTGTCTCATGAGCTTTCTCTCTCTCTCTGTCTCTGTCTCTCTCTGTGTGTTTCTCTCTCTCTCTGTGTCTCTCTCTGTGTCTCTCTCTCTGTCTCTCTCTCTCTCTGTCTCTCTCTCTCTGTCTCTCTGTCTCTCTCTCTCTGTCTCTCTGTCTCTCTCTGTCTCTCTCTCTCTCTCTCTCTCTCTCTGTCTCTCTGTCTCTGTCTCTGTCTCTCTCTGTGTGTTTCTCTCTGTGTCTGTCTCTCTCTCTCTCTCTCTCTCTCTCTCTCTCTCTCTCTCTCCAGCATGCCACCCCCGGCATAAGGCTGCAGTGGTAAAGATGGACGAGGCCTCTCTCACTGTGAACAATGAGCTGGACGCTGAAATGGTTGTGAGCTGGCTATCAGACCACTGCTATCAGGTAAGACTGACCTTTACTGCTGTATCTATCTCACACACACACACACACACACACACACACACACACACACACACACACACACACACACACACACACACACACACACACACACACACACACACTGTTGTCGTCATTGTGCTCCTGTGCTCCAGTGTGTGTACCAGCCCCTGGGTGTGGTGCCAGCGGGCCCTGGACCAGGCTTACCCAGCTCAGTGGACTTCACCGTGGGCACACAGCATGGCATCACCCTGCAGCTCAACAGCAGCCCCGTCAGCCTGGAACTCTGCAGGTAAGGAACCCCCTATCAACCCTACCACTACTAACTAACCAACTACCACTACTAACTAACTAACTAACCAACTACCACTACTAACTAATCAACTACCACTCCTGGCCCTATGTCCAGACCCTATATAGTGAACTACTTTAGACCAGAGCCCTATTCCCTATATAGTGAACTACTTTAGACCAGAGCCCTATTCCCTATATAGTGCACTACTTTAGACCAGAGCCCTATTCCCTATATAGTGAACTACTTTAGACCAGAGCCCTATTCCCTATATAGTGAACTACTTTAGACCAGAGCCCTATTCCCTATATAGTGAACTACTTTAGACCAGAGCCCTATTCCCTATATAGTGAACTACTTTAGACCAGAGCCCTATTCCCTATATAGTGAACTACTTTAGACCAGAGCCCTATTCCCTATATAGTGAACTACTTTAGACCAGGGCTCTATTCCCTATATAGTGAACTACTTTAGACCAGGGCTCTATTCCCTATATAGTGAACTACTTTAGACCAGAGCCCTATTCCCTATATAGTGCACTACTTTAGACCAGAGCCCTATTCCCTATATAGTGCACTACTTTAGACCAGGGCCCTATTCCCTATATAGTGCACTACTTTAGACCAGAGCCCTATTCCCTATATAGTGAACTACTTTAGACCAGGGCCCTATTCCCTATATAGTGAACTACTTTAGAGCAGAGCCCTATTCCCTATATAGTGAACTACTTTAGACCAGAGCCCTATTCCCTATATAGTGAACTACTTTAGACCAGAGCCCTATTCCCTATATAGTGCACTACTTTAGACCAGAGCCCTATTCCCTATATAGTGAACTACTTTAGACCAGAGCCCTATTCCCTATATAGTGAACTACTTTAGACCAGAGCCCTATTCCCTATATAGTGAACTACTTTAGACCAGAGCCCTATTCCCTATATAGTGAACTACTTTAGACCAGAGCCCTATTCCCTATATAGTGAACTACTTTAGACCAGAGCCCTATTCCCTATATAGTGAACTACTTTAGACCAGAGCCCTATTCCCTATATAGTGAACTACTTTAGACCAGGGCTCTATTCCCTATATAGTGAACTACTTTAGACCAGGGCTCTATTCCCTATATAGTGAACTACTTTAGACCAGGGCTCTATTCCCTATATAGTGAACTACTTTAGACCAGAGCCCTATTCCCTATATAGTGAACTACTTTAGACCAGGGCTCTATTCCCTATATAGTGAACTACTTTAGACCAGGGCTCTATTCCCTATATAGTGAACTACTTTAGACCAGAGCCCTATTCCCTATATAGTGCACTACTTTAGACCAGAGCCCTATTCCCTATATAGTGCACTACTTTAGACCAGGGCCCTATTCCCTATATAGTGCACTACTTTAGACCAGAGCCCTATTCCCTATATAGTGAACTACTTTAGACCAGGGCCCTATTCCCTATATAGTGAACTACTTTAGACCAGAGCCCTATTCCCTATATAGTGAACTACTTTAGACCAGAGCCCTATTCCCTATATAGTGCACTACTTTAGACCAGGGCTCTATTCCCTATATAGTGCACTACTTTAGACCAGAGCCCTATTCCCTATATAGTGAACTACTTTAGACCAGGGCCCTATTCCCTATATAGTGAACTACTTTAGACCAGAGCCCTATTCCCTATATAGTGAACTACTTTAGACCAGAGCCCTATTCCCTATATAGTGCACTACTTTAGACCAGGGCTCTACTAAAGTAGTGCACTATATAGGGAGAAGGATACCGTTTGGGACTCACACTTTTATTATAGATCTGAAAGTATTGTGTCTACAGCTGGATTTTGGACTGTGGGGTATAATTCAATTAAATACAATATCTAGGAAGTATGTTGAATTTGTACAGAAAGAACACTCACTGGTAGTAGTTTCCTGTCTCCTCCCCAGGGTTCATTACCACTTTTGGGAGCATGGTAACTACTCTCTGTGGGTCAAGAACCTGAACGACTCCTCAGTGGTCAACTGTTCCATGATCACTGACACAGAAACGGTCAACAGCTACCTGCGTGAGTACACACTCACTCACTCGCTCGCTCGCTCGCTCACTCACTCACTCACTCGCTCACACACTCACTCACTCGCTCGCTCACTCGCTCACTCACTCGCTCACTCGCTCACTCGCTCACTCACTCGCTCACTCACTCACTCACTCGCTCACTCACTCACTCACTCACTCGCTCACTCACTCACTCGCTCACTCACTCACTCACTCGCTCGCTCGCTCACTCACTCACTCACTCACTCACTCACTCACTCACTCACTCACTCGCTCGCTCACTCACTCACTCACTCACTCACTCGCTCACTCGCTCACTCGCTCACTCGCTCGCTCACTCACTCGCTCACTCACTCGCTCGCTCGCTCGCTCACTCACTCGCTCGCTCACTCGCTCACTCACTCACTCGCTCACTCACTCGCTCACACACTCGCTCACTCGCTCGCTCACTCACTCACTCGCTCACTCACTCACTCACTCACTCACTCGCTCACTCACTCACTCACTCACTCACTCACACACTCACACACTCACACACTCACTCACTCACTCACTCACTCACTCACTCACTCACTCACTCACTCACTCACTCACTCACTCACTCACTCACTCACTCATGTTTATGCTCTGAAACCATTATCTTGACCAATGAAATCCCTTTCTGTCCTTAAAGCCATCATGGTGGCCTTTCTGTTGTTCACGGGACTGGCTGTACTGTCTGCTATTGGAGCTACTGTCACGGGGTAGGTCTGGATTACATTAGAAAACATAAACACACGTTTCCATTTACTATGTTTGTTACCGTATGTCATCCCGTTTTTTGTCTTGAGTCTGTCATTTTGCGTTTTTTTTGGTGTGAAGAGATGATCAGAGGCTTCTCCTAATCGTTTGGTTATGTCTTGTATGGTACAGGCTGGACGTGGTTAAAAACCTGATGTTCCGATTGGGCAACTCCATGGAAACTGAGAGGCTCATCAACTCGGTGAGTCTCTGTGGTGTTCAGTCTCCAGACTTAGTTCTAGAACAGGGGGGGGGTCGCTGCAGTTGATCGGGGGAGGGGTCGCTGCAGTTGATCGGGGGGAGGGGTCGCTAGAGTTGATCGGGGGGAGGGGTCGCTAGAGTTGAGTAGTATGCTCCTAAAGCATTGTTCAATATCCTTGGTCCTGGAGAGCTAATACAGGGTATGCAGGCTTTTGTTCCCGCCCAGCACTAACACCTTTTTGACGTTCTCTCCTCTTTCCTCCTAGGACCTGGGGTTTCCATGCAGGACGGTGGAGACGGCCACAGACACCATCCTCCCCACCCCCGCCACCCCCAGCCGGAGGCTCCGATCCCTGGACACTTTCAGAGGGCTGTCCCTGGTCATCATGGTGTTTGTGAACTACGGAGGAGGGAGGTACTGGTTCTTCAGACACGAGAGCTGGAACGGTGAGTCCCACCATTCTGAATATGAAAATGTTACGCCCACACTTCTAGTGGTTTTTAGCAGGTCCCGGAGATCCAACAATATGTTCAGGAAAAATTCTAATACTGCGTTGTTAAAATGACTATTGTTTCCCCGTCTCTCTCTCTCTTCACAGGACTCACAGTTGCTGATTTGGTCTTTCCCTGGTAATATCAGTTTTTATATTTTGTATTTAAAGACTAAATGTATCGTCTTTTTATTGAGGAAATCTAACTTTGCTCCAGAGGAGTGAAGTGTGTGTCTCTCTCTGTGTCTCTCACTGTGTCTCTCTCTGTGTCTCACTGTCTCTCTCTGTGTCTCACTGTCTCTCTCTGTGTCTCACTGTCTCTCACTGTGTCTCTCTCTGTGTCTCACTGTCTCTGTGTCTCACTGTCTCTCTCTGTGTCTCACTGTCTCTCTCTGTGTCTCACTGTCTCTCACTGTGTCTCTCACTGTGTCTCTCTCTGTGTCTCTCACTGTGTCTCTCTCTGTCTCACTGTGTCTCTCTCTGTCTCTCTCACTGTGTCTCTCTCTGTGTCTCACTGTGTCTCTCTCTGTGTCTCACTGTGTCTCTCTCTGTGTCTCACTGTGTCTCTCTCTGTGTCTCACTGTCTCTCTCTGTGTCTCACTGTCTCTCTCTGTGTCTCACTGTCTCTCTCTGTGTCTCACTGTCTCTCTCTGTGTCTCACTGTCTCTCTCTGTGTCTCTCTGTCTCTCTCTGTGTCTCTCTGTCTCTCTCTGTGTCTCACTGTCTCTCTCTGTCTCTCTGTGTCCCTCTCTGTGTCTCACTGTGTCTCTCTGTGTCTCTCTGTGTCTCACTGTGTCTCTCTGTGTCTCTCTCTGTATCTCTGTATCTCTGTGTCTCTCTGTGTCTCTCTCTGTGTCTCTCTCTGTGTCTCTCTCTGTGTCTCTCACCGTGTCCCTCTCTGTGTCTCTCACCGTGTCCCTCTCTGTATCTCTCTCTCTGTCTCTCTCTCTCTGTCTCTCTCTCACTGTCTCTCTCTGTGTCTCTCTCTGTGTGTCTCTCAGGTTTGTGTTCATCATGGGCACATCTATATCCCTGTCTGTCAGCTCAGCCCTGCGATGTGGTTTGTCACGTTTCTCTCTGTTCACCAAGGCAGTTTGGAGGAGTGTTCAGCTCTTCCTCATAGGACTCCTCATCATCAACCCCAACTACTGCCAGGGACCACGTCAGTACACACACGCACACACACATACACGCACACGTACAAACGCGTACACACACACGTACACACACACACTTACGTACAGACACACACACACGTGCTCACTCCTTTACAATGTTTCACTCTTCTAAACTGTGTGTGTGTGTGTATACTCCAGTATCATGGGACTCCCTGCGTATCCCTGGCGTGCTTCAGCGTCTGGCCTTCTCCTATCTAGTGGTGGTCTCTCTGGACCTCTGTGTGGCCTGGAACAGCCTGGACAACCTTCCTGTGGTCAGTCTCAGAATACATCTCATTATATACTCATAGCATGAACAGGACCTCTGTAAATAAACTGTTATTATACTGTTATAACACACAACCATGTTATAACCATGTCTGGATCTGTGTGTGGTCAGAAACTGCCTGGACAACCTACCCATGGTCAGACTGGCCTTATAACCCCGTGGTCAGACTCAAATCAAATCACATTTTATTTGTCACATACACATGGTTAGCAGATGTTAATGCGAGTGTAGCGAAATGCTTGTGCTTCTAGTTCCGACAATGCAGTGATAACCAACAAGTAATCTAACTAACAATTCCAAAACTACTGTCTTATACACAGTGTAAGGGGATAAGGAACATGTACATAAGGATATATGAATGAGTGATGGTACAGAGCAGCATACAGTAGATGGTATCGAGTACAGTATATACATATGAGATGAGTGTGTAGACAAAGTAAACAAAGTGGCATAGTTAAAGTGGCTAGTGATACATGTGTTACATAAGGATGCAGTCGATGATGTAGAGTACAGTATATACATATGCGATTAATAATGTAGGGTAAGTAACATTATATAAGGTAGCATTGTTTAAAGTGGCTAGTGATATATTTACATTTCCCATCAATTCCCAGACTGGCCTTATAACCCCGTGGTCAGACTGGCCTTATGACCCCGTGGTCAGACCGGCCTTGTGACCCCGTGGTCAGACCGGCCTTGTGACCCCGTGGTCAGACCGGCCTTGTGACCCCGTGGTCAGACCGGCCTTGTGACCCCGTGGTCAGACCGGCCTTGGTGACCGGCCCCCGTGGTCAGACCGTGACCCCGTGGTTGTGACCCCGTGGTCAGACCGGCCTTGTGACCCCGTGGTCAGACCGGCCTTGTGACCCCGTGGTCAGACCGGCCTTGTGACCCCGTGGTCAGACCAGCCTTCCATTTCACTTGGTATTAATGTTGAGCTGTCTGCTGGTCGGTGTTGTTTCCATAGTGACCAAAATGCTTGTTTTGGTGTTGTTGTTTTGTGTTTCTACCCAGGATGCTTGGTGGTACTCTGCTCGTGAGTTCCTGCTCTACTGGCCAGCCTGGCTGTGTGTGGTCGTCTTGGAAACCGTGTGGCTCTGTCTCACCTTCCTGCTCCCTGTTCCTGACTGCCCAAGGTGAGTTCAGAGGGAAGACTATGGCCGTGAACACATTGAGACGACACAGATTCAATGGGAGTCGTCTGTCGCAGGATGAATGACAACGGCGGCAGGGTAGTCTAGTGGTTAGAGCGTTGGACTAGTAACCGGAAGGTTGCAAGTTCAATCCCCCGAGCTGACAAGGTACAAATCTGTCGTTCTGCCCCTGAACAGGCAGTTAACCCACTGTTCCCAGGCCGTCATTGAAAATAAGAATTTGTTCTTAACTGACTTGCCTCGTTAAATAAAGGTAAAAATTAAAAACTGTTAGGTTGTTATAGTTCAGAGTAAATAACTCACGGACACCAGATAATCTTTAACCAGGTTTAATTCTCCCCAAATGACAGCTGTAATTCAGACAACCCAACATTTCTCACATCACAGATACTTATATTCCACCTAAGACTCTCCTCCTCCTCTCCAATCCTTACACCTTGTGGTTCAACAGGAAAAGAGAAACAGGATTCCAAACCCTTATTAATTACTCTCTTCAGAGAATCTGTCCTGACCTCAACCCCTCCTTCATCTAATCCACAGATGTCCGTCTGTCTCACTGGTAACAACACGGTGCTCTGCTCCCATCCCAACCAACACATTCCACAGCCAATCTGTCTTTCTACAGAGAACCATTCACGTCTGACATAAAACCCAGTCTCTTTCACTCCGAATATACCATGCTTCTTCTCTATCAATATCGAATCAATATTCGAATCGAATCAATATCGTATCGAATCAATATCGAATCAATTTAGAATCGAATCAATATAGAATCGAATCAATTTAGAATCGAATCAATATAGAATCGAATCAATATCGAATCCAACACAACGGAGATGATTTTCCGACCCCCTCAAACGGTCTGCGTTTTTCCATCTGCCTCGTCTGACAGTAGTTGCCTTCAGTTGTAGTGTTGACGGACGATGATATAGTTCCTATATGATTTAATGCATGTCCGTGAGTCTGAGGGGGGCCGGAGGTGATCGGAAGTAGGAGATAAATCCTCTACTCACCATCATCTTCTCTCTCCTTAGTGGTTATTTGGGCCCGGGTGGTATTGGGGACATGGGCCAGTACCCAAACTGCACTGGGGGAGCAGCTGGATATGTAGACCGTTGGCTACTGGGAGAGAAGCACATCTATCAAACACCTTCCTCGCGGGTGAGTGAAACGCTGACTTGTTTCAGGCAACAAAGATTTTTTTTTAAACTTTCTGCAGGTGGTTTGTTTCTCTCGTAACGTGGCGCGTTCATTTTTCAGGTGATCTACAAGTCTCACCTGCCCTTTGATCCAGAGGGAGTCCTTGGCAGCATCAACTCTGTCCTCATGGCTTTCCTGGGACTACAGGTCACTGCAATTATCATTCACTACCTCGCTCTGTCAGCTGTCTGTCAGCTGTCTGTCAGCTGTCTGTCAGCTGTCTGTCAGCTGTCTGTCAGCTGTCTGTCAGCTGTCTGTCAGCTGTCTGTCAGCTGTCTGTCAGCTGTCTGTCAGCTGTCTGTCAGCTGTCTCTCCAAACTAGTCTGTCTCTCTGTTCTCTTTCTTTCTTTGTCTGTCTGTCTGTCTGTCTGTCTGTCTGTCTGTCTGTCTGTCTGTCTGTCTGTCTGTCTGTCTGTCTGTCTGTCTGTCTGTCTGTCTGTCTGTCTGTCTGTCTGTCTGTCTGTCTGTCTGTCTGTCTGTCTCACTCAACACTCCTTCTCTGCATCCAAACTAATCTGTGTTTCTCTCACATGTTCCTTCTCTTTCCAGTGGTTCTGTTTCTACACTACTAGACCGATGTGTGTAATTGCAGACGTGGAGTTGCATGTTTCAGCCTAACTGAATGGATCAGTCTAATGTAATAAATGGGATTAACTTTGAGGGTCCATTTGTTTTGTCCCTGTTATCTGAATCCAGACAGGAAAGATTCTCCTCCACTACAAGGACCAGCACTCCAGTATAATGGCCCGGTTCCTCATATGGAGCCTGGTTCTGGTGAGACGACCACGTTGCTGTTTGTCGTTACTGTATTAGCTGTTTGGTATTTAGCCTTGGTCTGTCGGGCAGCCTCGGTCTGTCGGGCAGCCTCGGTCTGTCGGGCCAGCCTCGGTCTGTCGGGCCAGCCTCGGTCTGTCGGGCCAGCCTCGGTCTGTCGGGCCAGCCTCGGTCTGTCGGGCCAGCCTCGGTCTGTCGGGCCAGCCTCGGTCTGTCGGGCCAGCCTCGGTCTGTCGGGCCAGCCTCGGTCTGTCGGGCCAGCCTCGGTCTGTCGGGCAGCCTTGGTACAGCCTTGGTCTGTCGGGAAGCCTTGGTACAGCCTTGGTCTGTCGGACAGCCTTGGTCTGTCGGGCAGCCTCGGTCTGTCGCGCAGCCTTGGTACAGACTCGGTCTGTCGCGCAGCCTTGGTACAGCCTCGGTCTGTCGCGCAGCCTTGGTATATTGCATCTTTTATCAGACTAAACCTCTCCATATGTCTCCTTATGACAACACTGAGACATAGTAACACAGTATTTCCGTCTTCACCGTGCCTGTATGTCCCTTGTCAGCGTGATGTATCTAAATGTTTATCTCTCCAGGGAATCACATCAGCCGTTCTGACCAAATGTTCACTAAATGAAGGCTTCATCCCCATCAACAAGAATCTATGGTAAGGAGACCAGACCACTTATAATGCAGTTTAACACTCTCAGGGACAGTTTCCTGGACACTGGTTTAAATCTAGTCCTGGACTAAAGAGCACTTTGAATGGCCACTTTGAATGGCCAGTTTTTTGGTCCAGGACTAGTTTTAGGCTAATCTGTGTGCGGGAAACTGGCCCTTGATATTTCCTAGTAGGGCCGGGACAATACTCTTTAGTGTCGTGGCAAGAAAACAGAAAACAAAGCTGATTTACCTTCTTTAGTAAAACAGCCCTGATGCTGGAAAGCAGCCCTGATGTTGGGAAACAGCCCTGATGTTGGGAAACAGCCCTGATGTTGGGAAACAGCCCTGATGTTGAATGTTGGAAAACAGCCCTGATGTTGGAAAACAGCCCTGATGTTGGAAACCAGCCCTGATGTTGGAAACCAGCCCTGATGTTGGAAACAAACATCATTATGTTGGAAAACAGCCCTGATGTTGGAAACAAACATCATTATGATGGAAAACAGCCCTGATGTTGGAAACAAACATCATTATGTTGGAAAACAGCCCTGATGTTGGAAAACAGCCCTGATGCTGGAACACAGCCCTGATGTTGGAAAACAACCCTGATGTTGGAAACAAACATCATTATGTTGGAAAACAGCCCTGATGTTGGAACACAGCCCTGATGTTGGAAAACAGCCCTGATGTTGGAACACAGCCCTGATGTTGGAAAACAAACATCATTATGTTGGAAAACAGCCCTGATGTTGGAAACAAACATCATTATGTTGGAAAACAGCCCTGATGTTGGAACACAACCCTGATGTTGGAAAACAGCCCTGATGTTGGAAAACAAACATCATTATGTTGGAAAACAGCCCTGATGTTGGAAACCAGCCCTGATGTTGGAAACCAGCCCTGATGTTGGAAACCAGCCCTGATGTTGGAAACCAGCCCTGATGTTGGAAACCAGCCCTGATGTTGGAAATCAGCCCTGATGTTGGAAACCAGCCCTGATGTTGGGAAACAAACATCATTATGATGGAAAACAGCCCTGATGTTGGGAAACAAACATCATTATGATGGAAAACAGCCCTGGTGTTGGGAAACAGCCCTGATGTTGGAAACAAATCAATATGTTGGAAAACAGCCCTGGTGTTGGAAAACAAAACATCATTATGTCATCCGGAGTCACATTGTATTTATTTTCCAAGCCATAGCACCCCATATTTTACATCCAGCAGGTTTTAAAGCACCAAACAATTTAGCTCTGTGTTTTTTATTTAGTTACCATGGAATAGCGATACTGGAATCATCCGTGTTAATAGTGTGGAATAACCGACCTCTGAGTTGTCTGTCAGGTCTCTCTCCTACGTGACCACCCTGGCGTGTTTTGCCCTGCTGCTCCTGGTGTTGATCTACTACACAGTAGATGTGAAGAGGTGGTGGTCTGGGGCGCCCTTCTACTACCCCGGTGAGAACTAGCTCTGTGTCAGCACCTCTGCTTTGTACATTTTTTTTAGATATATTTCAATCTGCTTATATAGAAATGTAACGCGTAGACGATCCCTGACAACGATCCCTATTCTGTGTTGACGGGAGAATCACGTCTGTTCTAAAACTATACATTTCTATCTTTAAAAAAATAATAATAATGTTTACGCAACTCCCTGAACAATCCCTCTGACCCCTGTGCTCTGATCCTGACCTTTGACCCCTGTGCTCTAATCCTGACCTTTGACCTCCAGGTATGAACTCCATCCTGGTGTACGTGGGCCACGAGGTCCTAGAGGAGTACTTCCCGTTTCGCTGGCGCATGGCCGACAGCCAATCCCACGCAGAGCACCTGACCCAGAACCTATTGGCCACTTCCTGCTGGGTCCTCATCTCCTTCCTGCTGTACCGGAAGAACATCTTCTGGAAGATCTAGAGGGCCAGGACGCGTTTCAAAGTGTCTTTCTTCAAGTCCTCTAAAGATTTAGGGGGAAGGTCTGAAGGGGCCGGGCTGCGTCTCATAAGTATTTTCTCAGGTCTTTCTGAAGGATCTTACTCTCCTCAATTCCTTGTGTCCTTTAACCAACGATCCACTCACTGGGAGATGTTGAGCTGGGCCGTAGCTCAATAGTCTCCTCAATTCCTTGTGTCCTTTAACCAACGATCCACTCACTGGGAGATGTTGAGCTGGGCCGTAGCTCAATAGTCTCCTCAATTCCTTGTGTCCTTTAACCAACGATCCACTCACTGGGAGATGTTGAGCTGGGCCGTATCTCAACAGTCTCCTCAATTCCTTGTGTCCTTCAACCAACGATCCACTCACTGGGAGATGTTGAGCTCTCAATAGTCTCCTCAATTCCTTGTGTCCTTCAACCAACGATCCACTCACTGGGAGATGTTGAGCTGGGCCGTATCTCAATAGTCTCCTCAATTCCTTGTGTCTTTGAGGATCTTTCGTCTGTGTTGCATTTCACTTGTCTTTCATCAATTCCTTGTATCCTTTCTCCAGCTTCCTTTTAAAAAAAAGGGAATAGTGTAAAGCGTTTCCTCTCCTTGTTTCCTTTCCTCGTGTGCTCTCCTTGCATGACGCTGATGTTTTTGAGAAGGGAACATAATCACTCAGGAAAAGGCTGGTCTGGGATTGTATACAAGAGACACGGAAACTCTAGAAACCACGATTACCATTTTTCTGCTCATCAAATCAAATGTTACTAGTCACATGCGCCGAATACAACAGGCGTGGTGGACTTTACCGTGAAATGTTTACGTACGAGCCCGTAACCAAAAATACAGTTCAAGAAAGTAGAGTTGATGGAAACAATGCTACAGGCTCTGGTCTACGCTACACTGTAACTACGGACACACAGGTCAGAGGTCACTGGGATGTGGGATCAAACTGGACTCCACAAAAACAAAAACAAATGGAGCGTACAGCCAACCGGTATGGAATAGTGTACCATGGATAATACACATGAGTTGTACGAGCACCTGTTCTCTTGGGACTGAAACTACCAATGCCAGACAGTTGTACGAGCACCTGTTCTCTTGGGACTGAAACAACCAATGCCAGACAGTTGTACGAGCACCTGTTCTCTTGGGACTGAAACAACCAATGCCAGACAGTTGTACGAGCACCTGTTCTCTTGGGACTGAAACAACCAATGCCAGACAGTTGTACGAGCACCTGTTCTCTTGGGACTGAAACTACCAATGCCAGACAGTTGTACGAGCACCTGTTCTCTTGGGACTGAAACTACCAATGCCAGACAGTTGTACGAGCACCTGTTCTCTTGGGACTGAAACAACCAATGCCAGACAGTTGTACGAGCACCTGTTCTCTTGGGACTGAAACTACCAATGCCAGACAGTTGTACGAGCACCTGTTCTCTTGGGACTGAAACAACCAATGCCAGACAGTTGTACGAGCACCTGTTCTCTTGGGACTGAAACTACCAATGCCAGACAGTTGTACGAGCACCTGTTCTCTTGGGACTGAAACTACCAATGCCAGACAGTTGTACGAGCACCTGTTCTCTTGGGACTGAAACTACCAATGCCAGACAGTTGTACGAGCACCTGTTCTCTTGGGACTGAAACAACCAATGCCAGACAGTTGTACGAGCACCTGTTCTCTTGGGACTGAAACTACCAATGCCAGACAGTTGTACGAGCACCTGTTCTCTTGGGACTGAAACTACCAATGCCAGACAGTTGTACGAGCACCTGTTCTCTTGGGACTGAAACAACCAATGCCAGACAGTTGTACGAGCACCTGTTCTCTTGGGACTGAAACTACCAATGCCAGACAGTTGTACGAGCACCTGTTCTCTTGGGACTGAAACTACCAATGCCAGACAGTTGTACGGGCACCTGTTCTCTTGGGACTGAAACAACCAATGCCAGACAGTTGTACGGGCACCTGTTCTCTTGGGACTGAAACAACCAATGCCAGACAGTTGTACGAGCACCTGTTCTCTTGGGACTGAAACTACCAATGCCAGACAGTTGTGAGCACCTGTTCTCTTGGGACTGAAACAACCAATGCCAGACTAAGTTAATGACACCTGTTCTTTGGGACTGAAACAACCAATGCCAGACAGTTTACGAGCACCTGTTCTCTTGGGACTGAAACAACCAATGCCAGACAGTTGTAAGCACCTGTTCTCTTGGGACTGAAACTACCAATGCCAGACAGTTGTACGAGCACCTGTTCTCTTGGGACTGAAACTACAATGCCAGACAGTTGGGGCACCTGTTCTCTTGGGACAAACTACCAATGCCAGACAGTTTACGAGCACCTGTTCTCTTGGGACTGAAAAACCAATGCCAGACAAAACCTGTTTGGGATTTCAATGCCAGACATTTTAATATTCTGTTCATTGGGACTGAAACACAATGCCAGACAGTTTTACGAGCACCTGTTCTCTTGGGACTGAAACCCAATGCTCAGACAGTTGTACGAGCACCTGTTCTCTTGGGTGAAACCTATTCAATGCCAACTAAACTAACCTGTTCTCTTGGGACTGAAACAACCAATGCCAGACAGTCTGTAAACCTGTTCTCTTGGGACTGAAAAACCATTGCCAGACAGTAGAAGCACCTGTTCTCTTGGGACTGAAACAACCAATGCCAGGACGAGCACCTGTTCTATTGGGACTGAAACTACCAATGCCAGACAGTTGAAATAACACTAATTAATGACATTGTGTTTTTGTATTTTTATTTTATTAAAACATCGAGGAAATGAATGATGGCTGAACCTGCAAACCTATCTGTATCATTTATGGGTCATTCCACAAATTCAGTGCCTTTTTCAGAAGTTAAAAAAAAAAAAAAAAAAGTTTGATTTCACCTCATTTTTAATATTCTGTCATAAAGACAATTCAACGCCAGAAAATGTTCCCCATCTCAAAGTACTCAATTCAATGCCAACTAAACTAACCTGGTTTGATCTCATTAGTAAATCTGCCTTAAATCCCATTGTGACAGTAGAAGGAAAGCTTTTGTAAAGGGAAATTTTTAAATGCAAGAATCAAAAAAATGTTTAATTGTTAAAACATTTTTGTCTTATCTATGGGTAAAAAATAACTACGGCAATTTTCCACCACAAAACGCCAGAAAATGGCCATAAATTTTTGGGGTGTTTTAAGACGGTTTTAAATCTTCCTAGAAGAAGTCGCAGTGGGTGCAAAGGGGGGGCGTGTCAAAATGCAGAATTATGTCACTTTAACAAGTCTTTATTCATGTAAAAAAAAAAGTAATTATTGTAGAAATAACTCACCATGTGTACAGCTGTCAAAATCAGAAGGTGGGGGCGGGGCACCACGCATTTAGTTTGTTTTACCCCCCCCCCCCCAAAAAAAAAAATCAGATGGATTGAATTTTCCATCTATATTAAAAGGGAGCTTCATTTAATATAACAGGCTTTTTCTAAAAAAACATCTACATAAAATATAAAAGGGATGCAAAAGGACCTTATTTCGTGGAATGACCCTCCATATGAACATACAAGCATTGTGTCAAAAACTCTACAGATGGAAAAAAAACAAGTTTCAGTCCCAAATAGCACCTTTTTCCCTTTTTTATAGTGCACTACTTTTAACCAGAGCCATATGGGTCCTGGTCAGAAAGGAGTGCACTACAAAGGGTACCATTTTAGGATGTAATTTAGGACTTTCTTTTAGGTAATTGTATGATATGTAAATGAGCACAAAGAATGCCAGGGCACAACTATTCATGCAACACTGATTGATGATTTACACCAAATTCAGACGACTGTAAACTTCTGTTACTGAATCCTTCGCCCAAGTACTAGTATTTGTGTTTTTAACCGTGTGGTTAATGAATTAAACTGTAAAAAAAATGAACACATATATATATATATATCGACCTTAAGCTCATGGAAATAATGTGATGTGTACTTTTCATCGTTGTGAATAAATTGTATCGATATCTTTTAAATGCGACCAAAGACCACTAGTAGTGCTATTTAATACAGTACCAACAAACAAACAAACAACACATTAAATAAATAGAAAAATGTATTCAGTCACTGTTATTCATTCAGGGTAAAAGACCCACTGGGCCTAGAATGGTTGAATCAATGGTGTTACCACGTCATGTCAATGCAATTACTTTGAACCAAACGCGCAATAGACGTTGAATTAGACTGTCTGTGCTCAGTGGGGAGCGTCTGCTAAATGACTCAAATGTAAATACAGCTTGTTCCAAATGGCACCCTATTCCGTATTTAGAGCCCTATGGCACTACGTATTTTTAGACCAGAGCCCTATGGCACCCTATTCCGTATTTAGTGCACTACTTTAGACCAGAGCCCTATAGAACCCTATTCCCTGTTTAGTGCACTACTTTAGCCCAGAGCCCTATGGCACCCTATTTCGTATTTAGTGCACTACTTTAGACCAGAGCCCTATAGAACCCTATTCCCTATTTTAGTGTACTACTTAAGACCAGAGCCCTATGGCACCCTATTCCGTATATAGTGCACTACTTTAGACCAGAGTCCCGTGGCACCGTATTCCCTATTTAGTGCACTACTTTAGACCAGAGCCCTATGGCACCCTATTCCCTACATAGTGCACTACTTTAGGCCAGAGCCCTATGGCACCCTATTCCCTATTTTAGTGCACTACTTTAGACCAGAGCCCTATGGCACCCTATTCCCTATTAGTGCACTACTTTAGACCAGAGTCCTGTGGCACCGTATTCCCTATATAGTGTACTACTTTAGACCAGAGCCCTATTGGTCCTGGTCAGAAGCACTATATAGTGAATAAAGCCCTATTGGCAGGCTACACTATAGTGAATAAAGCCCTATTGGTTCTGGTCAGAAGTAGCAGGCTACACTATAGTGAATAAAGCCCTATTGGTTCTGGTCAGAAGTAGCAGGCTACACTATAGTGAATAAAGCCCTATTGGTTCTGGTCAGAAGTAGCAGGCTACACTATAGTTAATAAAGCCCTATTGGTTCTGGTCAGAAGTAGCAGGCTACACTACATAGTGAATAAAGCCCTATTGGTTCTGGTCAGAAGTAGCAGGCTACACTACATAGTGAATAATGCCCTATTGGTTCTGGTCAGAAGTAGCAGGCTACACTACATAGTGAATAAAGCCCTATTGGTTCTGGTCAGAAGTAGCAGGCTACACTATATAGTGAATAATGCCCTATTGGTTCTGGTCAGAAGTAGCAGGCTACACTACATAGTGAATAAAGCCCTATTGGTCCTGGTCAGAAGTAGCAGGCTACTCTATATAGTGAATAAAGTCCCATTTACATCCTGACATTCTTTCCCTTTTGTTATTGTTTTAGACATTTGAATATCCCATGTGATTCCATTAAATTATTTTATTGTAATAAAATATAATCTATTACATGTGATCTTTTTGCGTATAGTCCTTGTGCCGTTTTGTTCTTACTTTACAACGTCGTTTCCATCAACTAGTGACAAAAGCCGTTGTTTAGTTGAATCGGGTATGTTTGTGCTGGGCTTGGAACCAAAATGTGCACACCCAGTGAGATTTATTGTGAAGCACTGGGTTTCTATGTTATATGAGTGCCATCTGGCGAATGCAATTAATAAAATAATATGAATCTAGTTGTCTTAATTTGAAATTAGGTATAGTTTTAACAGTGAGTTGTTTTTTGTAATCTAGCAAATTGTATTTTCGGCTCACAGGGTTAACTAGCTCTGTGCACTAACTTTCACTGGTAAATGCAAACCAATATCTCACTTTTTATTTATTTTATTTATTTATTTTATTTCCTTTATTTAACCAGGTTTCACATTTGGACCTGGCCAAGATGCAAACGACAATACAACGACACAGAGTTCATAAAACAAACATTCAACTTTGTGAATAACATTTTAATCTACAGTTTAGGCTACAATTATGCTGTGAGGTGTAACTTCACTCCTAAAGCAACCACTCTACTGTAGTTTATGGATTATAAAAGCGTGGGAATGGAGTTACAGTTTCACCTTGTGGGAGAAAAAAAAAACGAGCATAATCTCGCGATAGACCAAGTCCAACCCCATTCTTGTCTATTGTGAGAGTTTTTCTATTCTCGCGCGATTTCGCAACTTTCCCACGGCTATTGTGGCGTCTGCCCTCTGTCCGCCTCTCCTCTCCCTTTTTTTTTTCCTACTCTCGTTTACATCTGTTCCCGTTCTTCTGTTCGTCCCAGCGGCGGTGGGAATGGATTTGAGATCTCGCGATTGTTGGGACTTTAGAAGTTCCAGTGGAAAATGGCGCCCGTTGTGACGGGGTAAGTGTTGAAATTCAGAGCAACAAAAAAAAAAAACAATATGAAAGGAAAGAACCGTTTAAAAAGTTAACTTTCTTTGTTTTTTTTGGGGTAAACTTGAGTTTCCTAACCACTTTGTTACACTCGTTTTTGTTAGATAGCTTTGAAAGTGCTTTATTTAATTGGCGTCGCGCACTTATTGCTACTTTTGTGTCAATGTTAAGTGCGGTGTTAGCTAGCCACAACGAAAAGCTAGCCAACTAACTACCTCTTTTTATCCGCCAGTAATAATATATCTAACTATTTTATTTATTTTAGCTACATTTTATGTCCAGATCACCTAGTCATTATGGATTTGCTGAGTTCAATTAAACAATGTTTTTATATTTGTTCAATGTTGCCTATTTCATTTTTTACTAATCATGTAAAGTAACAAAGACAGTATTAAGTCGTATTTGTCCGACAAAAAAAACTGGCAACAAAGTTAGATTTTAACTTCACTGATTTGAATCGTTCACTATTATTATTATTATTATTATATTATATGCCACCTGCAGCATAATTCAAATATACTGTGTTTTTCTTCATGGTAACACTCACCTGTTAATAGTCATGGTGTTTGCTAGAATTGTGACAACTTTATAATTAAACTTTATCTAGTATAATGTGGAGCTGATAGAAAAGTACCTCGTTTTGTTTTCTTCAACAGGAAGTTTGGTGAGCAAGCTCCACCGCAGCGCCTGACGAGGTAAGGAAACGTTCCCACCACACGTTTCATAACTCGTCGGTCTCATTTAAACGTGAGAAACGTCTAGCTTCCACCTTCACAGCGTTTATATTACTAAGGTGTAGAGCCACTTATCCACATTCATTTCTTCCACTTTGCCATCAGATTTATTTTACACCCGTTTCTATATTACACACCATTCATACTGCAACTCAAGTGTCTAAGAGCATTTATTTATTTTATTTAACCGGGCAAGTCAGTTATGAATATATTCTCATTTACAATGACGGCCTACGGGGGTTAACTGCCTTGTTCAGGGGCAGAAGCACAGAACTTTTTTACCTTGTCAGCTCTGGGATTCGATTTAGCAACCTTTCGGTTACTGGCCCAACGCTCTAACCACTAGGCTACCTGCCTCCTCTAACCACTAGGCTACCTGCCTCCTCTAACCACTAGGCTACCTGCCTCCTCTAACCACTAGGCTACCTGCCTCCTCTAACCACTAGGCTACCTGCCTCCTCTAACCACCAGGCTACCTGCCTCCTCTAACCACTAGACTACCTGCCTCCTCTAACCACTAGGCTACCTGCCTCCTCTAACCACTAGGCTACCTGCCTCCTCTAACCACTAGGCTACCTGCCTCCTCTAACTAACTAGGCTACCTGCCTCCTCTAACCACTAGGCTACCTGCCTCCTCTAACCACTAGGCTACCTGCCTCCTCTAACCACTAGGCTACCTGCCTCCTCTAACCACTAAGGCTACCTGCCTCCTCTAACCACTAAGGCTACCTGCCTCCTCTAACCACTAAGGCTACCTGCCTCCTCTAACCACTAAGGCTACCTGCCTCCTCTAACCACTAAGGCTACCTGCCTCCTCTAACCACTAAGGCTACCTGCCTCCTCTAACCACTAAGGCTACCTGCCTCCTCTAACCACTAAGGCTACCTGCCTCCTCTAACCACTAAGGCTACCTGCCTCCTCTAACCACTAAGGCTACCTGCCTCCTCTAACCACTAAGGCTACCTGCCTCCTCTAACCACTAAGGCTACCTGCCTCCTCTAACCACTAAGGCTACCTGCCTCCTCTAACCACTAAGGCTACCTGCCTCCTCTAACCACTAAGGCTACCTGCCTCCTCTAACCACTAGGCTACCTGCCTCTGTGTGGTTCTGTACCCCGGTGAATCTATGTGGCTCTGTACCCCTGGTGCCGCTATGTAGCTCTGTACCCCGGTGGTTCTGTATCCCGGTGCCTCTGTGAAGTTGTCGACAGAACGTTCTTGTTTGATTGTGTTCAATAAATGTTGTCTGAACGTTGTGTTTTTCCCCCTATAGAGAGGCCATGAGAAACTACCTGAAGGAGAGGGGAGACCAGACCTTACTCATACTACACGCTAAAGTGGCACAGAAGTCTTATGGCAACGAGAAGAGGTCTGTATGAGAGAGAGAACGGTATTCATGGTGTCTCTGTATAAGAGGGAGAACGGTATTCATGGTGTCTCTGTATGAGAGAGAGAACGGTATTCATGGTGTCTCTGTATGAGAGGGAGAACGGTATTCATGGTGTCTCTGTATGAGAGAGAGAGCAGTATTCATGGTGTCTCTGTATGAGAGACAGAATGGTATTCATGGTGTCTGTATGAGAGTCAAAACGGTATTCATTGTGTCTCTGTGTGAGAGAGAGCAGTATTCATGGTGTCTCTGTATGAGAGACAGAACGGTATTCATGGTGTCTCTGTGTGAGAGAGAGAGAGCGGTATTCATGGTGTCTCTATATGAGAGAGAGAGAACGGTATTCATGGAGTCTCTGTATGAGAGAGAGCGGTAATTCATGGTGTCTCTGTATGAGAGAGAGAGAACGGTATTCATGGTGTCTCTGTGTGAGAGAGAGAGTGGTATTCATGGAGTCTCTGTATGAGAGAGAGAGCAGTATTCATGGTGTCTCTGTATGAGAGAGAGAGAACAGTATTCATGGTGTCTCTGTATGAGAGAGAGAACGGTATTCATGGTGTCTCTGTGTGAGAGAGTGGTATTCATGGAGTCTCTGTATGAGAGAGAGAGCAGTATTCATGGTGTCTCTGTATGAGAGAGAGAGAACAGTATTCATGGAGTCTCTGTATGAGAGAGAGAGCGGTATTCATGGTGTCTCTGTATGAGAGAGAGAGAACGGTATTCATGGTGTCTCTGTAGTTGATAGTGTGTGTATTCATGGTGTCTCTGTAGTTGATAGTGTGTGTGTATTCATGGTGTCTGTAGTTGATAGTGTGTGTGTTCATGGTGTCTCTGTAGTTGATAGTGTGTGTGTTCATGGTGTCTGTAGTTGATAGTGTGTGTGTGTTCATGGTGTCTGTAGTTGATAGTGTGTGTGTGTTCATGGTGTCTCTGTAGTTGATAGTGTGTGTGTGTTCATGGTGTCTCTGTAGTTGATAGTGTGTATGTGTTCATGGTGTCTGTAGTTGATAGTGTGTGTGTGTGTATTCATGGTGTCTCTGTAGTTGATAGTGTGTGTGTTCATGGTGTCTCTGTAGTTGATAGTGTGTGTGTGTTCATGGTGTCTGTAGTTGATAGTGTGTGTGTATTCATGGTCTCTGTAGTTGATAGTGTGTGTGTGTTCATGGTCTCTGTAGTTGATAGTGTGTGTGTTCATGGTGTCTCTGTAGTTGATAGTGTGTGTGTATTCATGGTGTCTCTGTAGTTGATAGTGTGTGTGTATTCATGGTGTCTCTGTAGTTGATAGTGTGTGTGTATTCATGGTGTCTCTGTAGTTGATAGTGTGTGTGTATTCATGGTGTCTCTGTAGTTGATAGTGTGTGTGTTCATGGTGTCTGTAGTTGATAGTGTGTGTTCATGGTGTCTCTGTAGTTGATAGTGTGTGTGTGTATTCATGGTGTCTCTGTAGTTGATAGTGTGTGTTCATGGTGTCTCTGTAGTTGATAGTGTGTGTGTGTGTATTCATGGTGTCTCTGTAGTTGATAGTGTGTATTCATGGTGTCTCTGTAGTTGATAGTGTGTGTATTCATGGTGTCTCTGTAGTTGATAGTGTGTATTCATGGTGTCTCTGTAGTTGATAGTGTGTGTATTCATGGTGTCTCTGTAGTTGATAGTGTGTGTTCATGGTGTGTCTGTAGTTGATAGTGTGTGTGTGTTCATGGTGTGTCTGTAGTTGATAGTGTGTGTGTATTCATGGTGTCTCTGTAGTTGATAGTGTGTGTTCATGGTGTCTGTAGTTGATAGTGTGTGTGTGTGTATTCATGGTGTCTGTAGTTGATAGTGTGTGTATTCATGGTGTCTGTAGTTGATAGTGTGTGTTCATGGTGTCTGTAGTTGATAGTGTGTGTGTTCATGGTCTCTGTAGTTGATAGTGTGTGTGTGTGTTCATGGTGTCTGTAGTTGATAGTGTGTGTGTGTTCATGGTGTCTGTAGTTGATAGTGTGTGTATTCATGGTGTCTGTAGTTGATAGTGTGTGTGTTCATGGTGTCTCTGTAGTTGATAGTGTGTGTGTATTCATGGTGTCTGTAGTTGATAGTGTGTGTGTGTTCATGGTGTCTCTGTAGTTGATAGTGTGTGTATTCATGGTGTCTCTGTAGTTGATAGTGTGTGTGTGTTCATGGTGTCTCTGTAGTTGATAGTGTGTGTGTGTATTCATGGTGTCTCTGTAGTTGATAGTGTGTGTGTATTCATGGTGTCTCTGTAGTTTGATAGTGTGTGTGTATTCATGGTGTCTCTGTAGTTGATAGTGTGTGTATTCATGGTGTCTGTAGTTGATAGTGTGTGTGTGTTCATGGTGTCTCTGTAGTTGATAGTGTGTGTGTATTCATGGTGTCTCTGTAGTTGATAGTGTGTGTGTTCATGGTGTCTCTGTAGTTGATAGTGTGTGTATTCATGGTGTCTCTGTAGTTGATAGTGTGTGTATTCATGGTGTCTGTAGTTGATAGTGTGTGTGTTCATGGTGTCTGTAGTTGATAGTGTGTGTGTGTTCATGGTGTCTGTAGTTGATAGTGTGTGTGTGTTCATGGTGTCTGTAGTTGATAGTGTGTGTGTATTCATGGTCTCTGTAGTTGATAGTGTGTGTGTTCATGGTGTCTGTAGTTGATAGTGTGTGTGTGTTCATGGTGTCTGTAGTTGATAGTGTGTGTGTGTTCATGGTGTCTGTAGTTGATAGTGTGTGTATTCATGGTGTCTGTAGTTGATAGTGTGTGTGTTCATGGTGTCTCTGTAGTTGATAGTGTCTGTGTATTCATGGTGTCTCTGTAGTTGATAGTGTGTGTGTGTATTCATGGTGTCTGTAGTTGATAGTGTGTGTATTCATGGTGTCTCTGTAGTTGATAGTGTGTGTATTCATGGTGTCTGTAGTTGATAGTGTGTGTGTGTGTATTCATGGTGTCTCTGTAGTTGATAGTGTGTGTATTCATGGTGTCTCTGTAGTTGATAGTGTGTGTATTCATGGTCTCTGTAGTTGATAGTGTGTATTCATGGTGTCTGTAGTTGATAGTGTGTGTATTCATGGTGTCTGTAGTTGATAGTGTGTGTATTCATGGTGTCTGTAGTTGATAGTGTCTGTGTATTCATGGTGTCTGTAGTTGATAGTGTCTGTGTATTCATGGTGTCTGTAGTTGATAGTGTGTGTATTCATGGTGTCTGTAGTTGATAGTGTGTGTGTATTCATGGTGTCTGTAGTTGATAGTGTGTGTGTTCATGGTCTCTGTAGTTGATAGTGTGTGTATTCATGGTGTCTCTGTAGTTGATAGTGTGTGTGTATTCATGGTGTCTCTGTAGTTGATAGTGTGTGTATTCATGGTCTCTGTAGTTGATAGTGTGTGTGTATTCATGGTGTCTCTGTAGTTGATAGTGTGTGTATTCATGGTGCCTGTAGTTGATAGTGTGTGTATTCATGGTGTCTCTGTAGTTGATAGTGTGTATTCATGGTGTCTCTGTAGTTGATAGTGTGTGTATTCATGGTGTCTCTGTAGTTGATAGTGTGTGTATTCATGGTGTCTCTGTAGTTGATAGTGTGTGTATTCATGGTGTCTGTAGTTGATAGTGTGTGTATTCATGGTGTCTGTGTGTGTGTGTGTGTGTGTGTGTGTGTGTGTGTGTGTGTGTGTGTGTGTGTGTGTGTGTGTGTGTGTGTGTGTGTGTGTGTGTGTGTGTGTGTGTGTGTGTGTGTGTGTGTGTGTGTGTGTGTGTATTCATGGTGTCTCTGTAGTTGATAGTGTGTGTGTGTGTATTCATGGTGTCTCTGTAGTTGATAGTGTGTGTGTGTGTATTCATGGTGTCTCTGTAGTTGATAGTGTGTGTGTGTGTATTCATGGTGTCTCTGTAGTTGATAGTGTGTGTATTCATGGTGTCTCTGTAGTTGATAGTGTGTGTGTTCATGGTGTCTCTGTAGTTGATGGTGTGTGTGTATTCATGGTGTCTCTGTAGTTGATAGTGTGTGTGTATTCATGGTGTCTCTGTAGTTGATAGTGTGTGTATTCATGGTGTCTCTGTAGTTGATAGTGTGTGTATTCATGGTGTCTCTGTAGTTGATAGTGTGTGTGTATTCATGGTGTCTCTAGTTGATAGTGTGTGTGTGTTCATGGTGTCTGTAGTTGATAGTGTGTGTGTATTCATGGTCTCTGTAGTTGATAGTGTGTGTGTATTCATGGTCTCTGTAGTTGATAGTGTGTGTATTCATGGTGTCTGTAGTTGATAGTGTGTGTATTCATGGTGTCTGTAGTTGATAGTGTGTGTTCATGGTGTCTGTAGTTGATAGTGTGTGTGTGTTCATGGTGTCTGTAGTTGATAGTGTGTGTGTGTTCATGGTGTCTGTAGTTGATAGTGTGTGTTCATGGTGTCTGTAGTTGATAGTGTGTGTGTTCATGGTGTCTGTAGTTGATAGTGTGTGTGTGTGTTCATGGTGTCTGTAGTTGATAGTGTGTGTGTGTTCATGGTGTCTCTGTAGTTGATAGTGTGTGTATTCATGGTGTCTGTAGTTGATAGTGTGTGTGTGTGTTCATGGTGTCTCTGTAGTTGATAGTGTGTGTATTCATGGTGTCTCTGTAGTTGATAGTGTGTGTGTACATGGTGTCTGTAGTTGATAGTGTGTGTGTATTCATGGTGTCTCTGTAGTTGAGTGTGTGTGTTCATGGTGTCTCTGTAGTTGATAGTGTGTGTATTCATGGTGTCTGTAGTTGATAGTGTGTGTGTATTCATGGTGTCTGTAGTTGATAGTGTGTGTATTCATGGTGTCTGTAGTTGATAGTGTGTGTGTATTCATGGTGTCTGTAGTTGATAGTGTGTGTGTATTCATGGTGTCTGTAGTTGATAGTGTGTGTGTATTCATGGTGTCTGTAGTTGATAGTGTGTGTGTATTCATGGTGTCTGTAGTTGATAGTGTGTGTGTATTCATGGTGTCTGTAGTTGATAGTGTGTGTATTCATGGTGTCTGTAGTTGATAGTGTGTGTGTATTCATGGTGTCTGTAGTTGATAGTGTGTGTGTATTCATGGTGTCTGTAGTTGATAGTGTGTGTATTCATGGTGTCTCTGTAGTTGATTGTGTGTGTGTGTGTGTGTATTCATGGTGTCTCTGTAGTTGATTGTGTGTGTGTGTGTGTGTGTGTGTGTGTGTGTGTGTGTGTGTAGTGTGTGTGTGTGTGTGTCATGGTGTGTGTGTGTGTGTGTGTGTGTGTGTGTATTCATGGTGTGTGTGTTGTGTGTGTGTGTGTGTATTCATGGTGTGTGTGTGTGTGTGTGTGTGTGGTGTCTCTTCTGCCCTCCTCCTTGTATCTATCTGATGGGCTGATCTGTCCTGTATGTTCCTCTGTCCTCCTTGTATCTATCTGATGGGCTGATCTGTCCTGTATGTTCCTCTGTCCTCCTTGTATCTATCTGATGGGCTGATCTGTCTGTCCTTTAGGTTCTTCTGCCCTCCTCCTTGTATCTATCTGATGGGCTGATCTGTCTGTCCTTTAGGTTCTTCTGCCCTCCTCTTTGTATCTATCTGATGGGCTGATCTGTCTGTCCTTTAGGTTCTTCTGCCCTCCTCCTTGTATCTATCTGATGGGCTGTGGCTGGAAGAAGAAGACGGAGGAGATGGAGAGAGAGGGCTGTTCAGAGCAGGAGGCTCAGCCCTGTGCCTTTATAGGGATAGGAAACAGTGACCAGGAGATGCAGCAACTCAACATAGAGGGGAAGGTAAGGGACACACACACACACACAGAGGGAGAGTCACACTGACACACA
>NW_025745232.1:629629-683521 GCF_021184085.1 Oncorhynchus gorbuscha | reverse complement strand
ACTGTTCCTCTGCTACCTGTAGGTGCTGTTTCCTCCAGTCAGTTCATCCTAACACTGTTCCTCTGCTACCTGTAGGTGCTGTTTCCTCCAGTCAGGATGGGATCTCTGCAGCAGAGGTGGAGCTGAGAGTCAGACCAGGAGACAACGTCGTTCTTCACTGTGACGTTAGCCACAACGTAGAAACAGTCTGGATCAGAAACTGTTCTGGTGGGAGTGAAACGTGTGAGGTGTCTGTCTTCAAGTCTCTACAGATCCCTGTCCCCCGCTTCACCTTCCTACGGAGGCGGACTCTGAGATCCTATGACTTGCTGATTGAGAACATCGCTGAGTCTGACCTGGGACTGTACTCCTGCAGCACCATGGGGAGAGAAGAGGAGAAGAGATCCGACCAGGTTGTGTATTACCTGGAGGTCTACCTCTATGGAAACATCACCACTCGGATTTCCTTTGGTGAGAACAGACTCCTTATTTACATGTTTCTGTTCAAACGATTGGTTTTATTTTGGGGGGAAAAAAAGTCTATAAAAAGTGTATAAATGTATTTTATAAATGTGGCTAAAATTGATGGAGGATTTGCATTCGTTTAACCGTTGCATCATCAAACGATTTTTTAATGTCAACAATATCAGTGTAAACACAATATTTCCATTTCGCTTGGTGTCATGTGTAAAGGGACTCACTGATTGGTTGGTCTGAAAAGAATATAGAAAGTTGCCCAGTGACGATGTACCTCACCATTAAACAGAGAACAACCAGGACACCCCTGAATGTGGTCTGAGCTGGGTCCTGGTACTGACCTCCAAATCTCTGTTCCTGCTCCTCATTCCTGCTGCCTTCTGGGTCGACAAAATACACAGTGAGTCACGAGGACATTAGGGGGGGTCTCCATTTCTACTGATATCAGTTAGTTTTGTTACGTATCAAGGTGTTTGTCGTGTCAGCAGTTGATGTTATCCTTCAGTAACACAAACCCCAAAGCAAATCAGGGGGAGAAAAAACGTGGTTTATTCAAAGAGAACGAATCATAGATGTTGTGCTGGGAAGTAGATGGTGGATGTTTCTTCTTCCCTGTCCTCGGTGATTCTCTCCTCAGTGATTCTCTCCTCAGTGATTCTCTCCTCGGTGATTCTCTCCTCGGTGATTCTCTCCTCGGTGATTCTCTCCTCAGTGATTCTCTCCTCAGTGATTCTCTCCTCAGTGATTCTCTCCTCAGTGATTCTCTCCTCAGTGATTCTCTCCTCAGTGATTCTCTCCTCAGTGATTCTCTCCTCGGTGATTCTCTCCTCAGTGATTCTCTCCTCAGTGATTCTCTCCTCAGTGATTCTCTCCTCAGTGATTCTCTCCTCAGTGTGATTCTCTCCTCAGTGATTCTCTCCTCAGTGATTCTCTCCTCAGTGATTCTCTCCTCAGTGATTCCTCCACAGTCATTCTCTCCTCAGTGATTCCTCCACAGTGATTCTCTCCTCAGTGATTCTCTCCTCAGTCATTCTCTCCTCAGTCATTCTCTCCTCAGTCATTCTCTCCTCAGTGATTCTCTCCTCAGTGATTCTCTCCTCAGTCATTCTCTCCTCAGTCATTCTCTCCTCAGTGATTCTCTCCTCAGTCATTCTCTCCTCAGTCATTCTCTCCTCAGTCATTCTCTCCTCAGTCATTATCTCCTCAGTCATTCTCTCCTCAGTGATTCTCTCCTTAGTGATTCCTCCACAGAACAAAGGGACAGGGTGTCATTTATAACCCCCCAACGCTAGCCTGTGGTCAACCAATTAGAATTCCTTGCAGTAAAATTGGGCCAATGGCCAAAAAACAAGTATCCTGTTACAGGCTCAATGTATAGACAATTTGCACCAATGAAAGCTCAACGTGTAGACGATTTGCACCAATGAAAGCTCGACGTGTAGACGATTTGGACCAATGAAAGCTCGCCGTGTAGACGATTTGGACCAATGAAAGCTCGACGTGTAGACGATTTGGACCAATGAAAGCTCGCCGTGTAGCTATGAGTCCCGGACTGAAATTCCTACACAGATGTTGACCTGAGAAATAACTCATTTCCATTGATCATTAATGTTGACCTCTAGTCCTCTGTGTTGTGTTTTATCTGAACATATTGTTACAGTCCCTTACTGAATGACATGTCTGTTCTTCCCTGCTGATTACGATGACTATCTGTTGACGTGTGTACTAGTTTTAAAGTTTGTTTTTTGTTATATTAGGAGCCAGGAGGAATGCCTGAAAATAACCAGAGACCAGTCAGTCTCCATGACAACCACTGCAGTTGTTACGTCCCCTGAGAGATATACAGTTGGGCAAAAAAGTATTTAGTCAACCACCACTTGTGCAAGTTCTCCCACTTAAAAAGATGAGAGAGGCCTGTAATTTTCATCATAGGTACACTTCAACTATGACAGACAAAATGAGAAGAAAAAAATCCAGAAAATCACATTGTAGAATTTTTTATGAATTTATTTGCAAATTATGTTGGAAAATAAGTATTTGGTCAATAACAAATGTTATCTCAATACTTTGTCATTGCCAACAAAGGGTATATAACAGAGGTCAAACAAGGTTTTCACACACTGTTGCTGGTATTTTGGCCCATTCCTCTATGCAGATCTCCTCTAGAGCAGTGATGTTGTGGGGCTGTTGCTGGGCAACACAGACTTTCAACTCCCTCCAAAGATTTTCTATGGGGTTGAGATCTGGAGACTGGCTAGGCCACTCCAGGACCTTGAAATGCTTCTTACAAAGCCACTCCTTCGTTGCCCAGGTGGTGTGTTTGGGATCATTGTCATGCTGAAAGACCCGGCCACGTTTCATCTTCAATGCCCTTGCTGATGGAAGGAGGTTTTCACTCAAAATCAGTGCTGTTTTTCTAGAAAATCGTGCGTTTTGTTAATGGAGCCTTTATGCTTTATGTCTTTTTGATTAAAGTTGTGTCACCCATTTTGTTTTAGAACAATTAAATATAGTCCCTTATAAAAAATGTGAATTCTCAATTATGTAAAAAGGTTATCTTTACTTTTATCTGTAGCTATGTTTTAGCATTTTATTTGAGAATATACTGCCACCAAGAAATAAATACTTACAAAACAATGAAAACATTTGAAATGTTGTTAAAATTATTTTTTTAGATTCATCATTATCAATGCATACAAAGTTTCCTTTCAATAAAGTATTTTTAGATATAGTTGACTCTATCCTAGACACCCAAGACTTTCTTTAGATATAGTTGACTCTATCCTAGACACCCAAGACTTTCTTTAGATATAGTTGACTCTATCCTAGACACCCAAGACTTTCTTTAGATATAGTTGACTCTATCCTAGACACCCAAGACTTTCTTTAGATATAGTTGACTCTATCCTAGACACCCAAGACTTTCTTTAGATATAGTTGACTCTATCCTAGACACCCAAGACTTTCTTTAGATATAGTTGACTCTATCCTAGACACCCAAGACTTTCTTTAGATATAGTTGACTCTATCCTAGACACCCAAGACTTTCTTTAGATATAGTTGACTCTATCCTAGACACCCAAGACTTTCTTTAGATATAGTTGACTCTATCCTAGACAAAAGACTTTCTTTAGATATAGTTGACTCTATCCTAGACACCCAAGACTTTCTTTAGATATAGTTGACTCTATCCTAGACACCCAAGACTTTCTTTAGATCATAGTTTCTTTAGATATAGTTGACTCTATCCTAGACACCCAAGACTTTCTTTAGATATAGTTGACTCTATCCTAGACACCCAAGACTTTCTTCAGATATAGTTGACTCTATCCTAGACACCCAAGACTGTAAAACAGTCAATAAAATACATTTTATTTAATTAACAAACAAGTAAATGATGTAATGAAAAAAATGTTTTACATTAAGGTTTTGAGAAACTATCCCCCCAAAGGCACCTTCAAGCCCAGTAAACGAATCACCTTGAAAAGAAAAACTGAACTTCCACAAAGATAAAGAACAGAACAATTCTCAAAAACAAGCCAATTTAAATTAGATACATTTTGTTTAAAAAAAGCTCAGTTACAAAAGAAACCAAAAGCAACAGTTCTGGTGGTTAGAGTGTTGGGACACTAACCGAAAGGTTGTTGGATCAAATCCCCGAGCTGACAAGGTAAACAACCTGTTGTTCTGCCCCTGAACAATGCAGTTAACCCACTGTTCCTAGACCAGTTAACCCACTGTTCCTAGGCCAGTTAACCCACTGTTCCTAGACCAGTTAACCCTTTGTTCCTAGGCCAGTTAACCCACTGTTCCTAGACCAGTTAACCCACTGTTCCTAGACCAGTTAACCCACTGTTCCTAGACCAGTTAACCCACTGTTCCTAGACCAGTTAACCCACTGTTCCTAGACCAGTTAACCCTTTGTTCCTAGGCCAGTTAACCCTTTGTTCCTAGGCCAGTTAACCCACTGTTCCTAGACCAGTTAACCCACTGTTCCTAGACCAGTTAAACCACTGTTCCTAGGCCAGTTAACCCACTGTTCCTAGACCAGTTAACCCACTGTTCCTAGACCAGTTAACCCACTGTTCCTAGACCAGTTAATCCACTGTTCCTAGACCAGTTAACCCAGTGTTCCTAGGCCAGTTAACCCAGTGTTCCTAGGTCAGTTAACTGTTCCTAGGCCAGTTAACCCACTGTTCCTAGACCAGTTAACCCAGTGTTCCTAGGCGAGTTAACTGTTCCTAGGCCAGTTAACCCACTGTTCCTAGACCAGTTAACCCAGTGTTCCTAGGCCAGTTAACTGTTCCTAGGCCAGTTAACCCACTGTTCCTAGGCCAGTTAACCCAGTGTTCCTAGGCCAGTTAACTGTTCCTAGGCCAGTTAACCCACTGTTCCTAGACCAGTTAACCCACTGTTCCTAGGCCAGTTAACCCACTGTTTCTAGGCCAGTTAACCCACTGTTCCTAGGCCAGTTAACCCACTGTTCCTAGGCCAGTTAACCCACTGTTCCTAGGCCAGTTAACCCACTGATCCTAGACCAGTTAACCCACTGTTCCTAGACCAGTTAACTTAAACTTAAAGCTTTTCAACTAATTTCCAGATTTTCGCTCTTGATTCTGGGAATCTTCTTACCAGGATTCAAGGAAAACCTGGGAAACCTAAATGTTGCAACTGTACACATACTAGAAATCTCCCCCCAAGCAAAGCTCTGCGACTGCACTGAGAAAACGGTCTAGGAACCATTGAGAAGCACTGTGACTGAACTGACTAAAAAGGTCTAGGAACCATTAACTGTTCCTAGGCCAGTTAACCCACTGTTCCTAGGCCAGTTAACCCAATGTTCCTAGGCCAGTTAACCCACTGTTCCTAGACCAGTTAACCCACTGTTCCTAGGCCAGTTAACCCACTGATCCTAGACCAGTTAACCCACTGATCCTAGACCAGTTAACCCACTGTTCCTAGACCAGTTAACCCACTGTTCCTAGGTCAGTTAACTGTTCCTAGGCCAGTTAAGCCACTGTTCCTAGGTCAGTTAACTGTTCCTAGACCAGTTAACCCAGTGTTCCTAGGCCAGTTAACTGTTAAGCATTAAGTTAACTGTTAACCATTAAGAAGCACTGTGACTGAACTGACTAAAAAGGTCTAGGAACCATTGAACAGCACTGTGACTGCACTGAGAAAAATGTCTAGGAACCACTGAACAGCACTGTGACTGAACTGAGAAAAAGGTCTAGGAACCATTGAGAAGCACTGTGACTGAACTGACTAAAAAGGTCTAGGAACCATTGAACAGCACTGTGACTGAACTGAGAAAAAAAGTCAAGGAACCACTGAGCAGCACTCCCCCCAATCCAAATAAACTACAGTTGCTTCTATCGTACAGGAGAAGAGCTCCAAAGAAATGCTCCCTAGTCAAGAAATAAATATCTCAGCTCTAAAACACCCAACGCTGAACATAGGAGGCGATCAAACATAGTATGGGATCACATTGCTTCCAAACGAAGTTGAAACGGGACACCCATCATTGGTCTACTTATTAAGACTTCCTTGCAGAGACAACATTTGGGCACCATGGGTTATCTTACACCCTTTATCCTCTCTGTCCCTCTGAGGACAATACTATGAAAGCAGGATCAATGAGTTAGCTAGCTAACTTGCCTAAACGTTATGAAAATAGCTTTAAGCTTGAAATGGGCATTGTGTAATTGACTAAACAACCAAAGACACACATATAATAATAATAATAATATATGCCATTTAGCAGACGCTTTTATCCAAAGCGACTTACAGTCATGTGTGCATACATTCTACGTATGGGTGGTCCCGGGGATCGAACCCACTACCCTGGCGTTACATGCTCTACCAACTGAGCTACAGAAAGACCACATATCTAAGGTTAGCTTTTCTTAAATGAACCAGAAAACCAATAGTTATTTCTGGTTATTTATCAAAGTTAGATGGTTTACAATGGTCAATTAAAAGATAGCTGGTTAATTGATTCTGCTTTGTAGTACCAAAATAGTCCCGAAACTATAGCAACGACTGTGTTCCTGTTTTCAGAGTATTCCGTCTAGTATGAGTTGAAACAGTTTTAGAGACTGCTATGTCAACTCAAGAGTTTGGTACCTGCCCATCGACTAGCCATTGCCAAAATAACATGTTGTCCGGCAATCTGCGCGTTATCGGCCAGAACACTATTTTTCTGGGTTTCAAAAATCAGTCTTTGTTGGCTTTGAAAAAAAATGTGCAATCCTATTGCTCATGTTTTTTTCTTTCAAACATGTAATCCCAGCCAAACAGTCCGTGTCGGTTTTTAGAAAATCAAATCTATAAGACCAATGTTCATGTTTCCTCTCAGCTTTTCCTGGCTGAGGTCTTATCCAGAGTTTCATAACCTCAAGAAACTTCCTGGTTCAAGAATTTACATTAAAAAGTGTTTAAATTCCAGTTAACGGTCAGAGATTGTTCAGGCCCCCTTGTGGCAGTTCTGGGGTATGATCTTTCCTCTTCTTAAAAAGGCTCTTGAGTTTGGACGACTTCGTGCTTTTGTCTTTGTCCTTTTGGTGCCTCTCGCCTCTCATCTCCGGGGGCAACGTGTTTAGGGACCGGCTGCTCCTTGGGGGCGGAACAGGAGGATTCCCTTCTTGCTCTCTTCCTTCCGTGATCCTCTGGGGCATGTCAGGGGTCGTTGCTGGGGTGATACAGGACTTCTCCAGAATACCGTCATACACCAGTTCGGTCAGGTGATCGGAGGTATAAGGATCAGGGGACTGGGTTTGTTTCCATGGTGTGGACAAGGTGAGGTCAGGTTGTCCGAACTGACCCCAATCCAAAACCTGGGGATCGTGACCCAACTGGGACGACCCTGCATACTCCTCCCTGGATATCCTCCGTTTGGGGATTTCTGGGGTACTGTCGACCCTGTCCGGATAGATCTTCCCAGTGGGAGTGTCTATGGATCTGTCAACCTTATCGCTGTTTGTTCGTCTGCTAGTGTGAGAGCACATCTTATGCTGTTCGTCTATCGATATCTTCCTCGTGGCGGCAGATGGTGGTTCCACTGGGAACTCCATCTTCTTCCTGAGCATCTTGTGAGAAGAGTTGCTGTCCAGATGAAGGGTCAGTTTGTCTCTGGCCATCGCCATCCTCCTCTGAGCGCTGTCGGCTAAGAAGTCCACCTCCTCTCGGGATCTCGTTGGGGTTCCAACGGCCGCCACCATTTCTTCTCTGGGTCTTCCTCTCATGGAGTTGTTGAATGAGGCTTCTCCCCTGCTCTCTCTCATCATCTGCCTGGAGCCGGTGTCCAAAGACACACCGATCATGTCTGTAGATAGAAGAGACCTCTTCTTTGAGACGTGAGTCTCCAACGGAACCTCGTGACACTCATCTCTGAATGACTTCCTGGAGACGTTGTCCATCGAACGCCCCAATACCTTTTTGGCTGCTGCGTCGGCGGCGGGGAGGTCCATGGAAGTCTCACTTTGGACTCTTTGCATTTTCCTTGGAGCAGCGTTGTCCACAGAAGAAGAGTCCGGCTCGTCTTTAGATGATGTCTTCAATGTGGCTTCATCCAAGGAAGCTTCCAGTTCTTCTCTAGACATCTTACAAACGGGGGATTCCGTTCCGGAAGGTTCTGATGACCTTCTGCTGACAGGAGGGGTCCTGTCAGAATAAATTACCTGAGAATCTCTGTAGAGAGAAGGAGAGAGAGGGGAGTGGGGGAGAGAGGGGGGCAGAGATGGAGAGGGAGAGAGAGGGGAGAGGGGGAGGGAGAGTGAGTGAGTGAGAGATATAGAGACAAACCACCAAGGTTCACAAAGTTTCAATCATATATTGAAAATACTGTGTCACCGTGAATTACCTTGTAATCTGTGGACACAGAGAAGCATTGTAGAAAATTGGAATCCAAGTTGGAACTTCAGTTTATTTCCTAAATTGACTGAATTGAAATTGTGCGACTCACCCCCTCCACTGGGCGTTGATGAAGATCTGCTCCTCTTCCTCGAAGCAGGGGAGCGTGGTGTGGATAGGGATCAGGATATCAGGTTCAGAGTAGGAGGATGAGGAAGAGGAAGAGGAGGCGTGTCCAGAACGCCGTTGACGACACACGGCGGAGGTAGAGCCACGAGAGCGAGGGGAGCGCTTCATTGGTGGAACTAGGGTTGCAAAGGGAAGGGAACATTCCCCAGAACTTTTTTTGTAAATATCAGAAAAATGTGGGACAAATTCTGGGGACAATATTGGGGAATTAATGGAAAACCTTGCAAAAATAAAACTAAACCTGATTCAACTAAGCAGCTAATCACTTATACCTTGAATCGGGTATGGCAGTGGTTCTCCAACCTCTCCTCAGGACTCCCAGCTGTTCCCAACCTCTCCTCAGGACAACTAGCTGTTCCCAACCTCTCCTCAGGACTCCCAGCTGTTCCCAACCTCTCCTCAGGACAACTAGCTGTTCCCAACCTCTCCTCAGGACTCCCAGCTGTTCCCAACCTCTCCTCAGGACTCCCAGCTGTTCCCAACCTCTCCTCAGGACTCCCAGCTGTTCCCAACCTCTCCTCAGGACAACTAGCTGTTCCCAACCTCTCCTCAGGACTCCCAGCTGTTCCCAACCTCTCCTCAGGACAACTAGCTGTTCCCAACCTCTCCTCAGGACTCCCAGCTGTTCCCAACCTCTCCTCAGGACTCCCAGCTGTTCCCAACCTCTCCTCAGGACTCCCAGCTGTTCCCAACCTCTCCTCAGGACTCCCAGCTGTTCCCAACCTCTCCTCAGGACTCCCAGCTGTTCCCAACCTCTCCTCAGGACTCCCAGCTGTTCCCAACCTCTCCTCAGGACAACTAGCTGTTCCCAACCTCTCCTCAGGACTCCCAGCTGTTCCCAACCTCTCCTCAGGACTCCCAGCTGTTCCCAACCTCTCCTCAGGACTCCCAGCTGTTCCCAACCTCTCCTCAGGACTCCCAGCTGTTCCCAACCTCTCCTCAGGACTCCCAGCTGTTCCCAACCTCTCCTCAGGACTCCCAGCTGTTCCCAACCTCTCCTCAGGACTCCCAGCTGTTCCCAACCTCTCCTCAGGACAACTAGCTGTTCCCAACCTCTCCTCAGGACTCCCAGCTGTTCCCAACCTCTCCTCAGGACAACTAGCTGTTCCCAACCTCTCCTCAGGACTCCCAGCTGTTCCCAACCTCTCCTCGGGACAACTAGCTGTTCCCAACCTCTCCTCAGGACTCCCAGCTGTTCCCAACCTCTCCTCAGGACAACTAGCTGTTCCCAACCTCTCCTCAGGACTCCCAGCTGTTCCCAACCTCTCCTCAGGACAACTAGCTGTTCCCAACCTCTCCTCAGGACAACTAGCTGTTCCAAACCTCTCCTCAGGACTCCCAGCTGTTCCCAACCTCTCCTCAGGACAACTAGCTGTTCCCAACCTCTCCTCAGGACTCCCAGCTGTTCCCAACCTCTCCTCAGGACAACTAGCTGTTCCCAACCTCTCCTCAGGACAACTAGCTGTTCCCAACCTCTCCTCAGGACAACTAGCTGTTCCCAACCTCTCCTCAGGACTCCCAGCTGTTCCCAACCTCTCCTCAGGACAACTAGCTGTTCCAAACCTCTCCTCAGGACAACTAGCTGTTCCCAACCTCTCCTCAGGACAACTAGCTGTTCCCAACCTCTCCTCAGGACAACTAGCTGTTCCCAACCTCTCCTCAGGACTCCCAGCTGTTCCCAACCTCTCCTCAGGACAACTAGCTGTTCCAAACCTCTCCTCAGGACAACTAGCTGTTCCCAACCTCTCCTCAGGACAACTAGCTGTTCCCAACCTCTACTCAGGACAACTAGCTGTTCCCAACCTCTCCTCAGGACAACTAGCTGTTCCAAACCTCTCCTCAGGACAACTAGCTGTTCCAAAACTCTCCTCAGGACAACTAGCTGTTCCCAACCTCTCCTCAGGACAACTAGCTGTTCCCAACCTCTCCTCAGGACAACTAGCTGTTCCAAACCTCTCCTCAGGACAACTAGCCGTTCCCAATCTCTTCTCAGGACCCCCAGCCATTTCCAACCTCTCCTCAGGACCCCCAGCCATTCCCAATCTCTCCTCAGGACCCCCAGCCGTTCCCAATCTCTTCTCAGGACCCCCAGCCATTCCCAACCTCTCCTCAGGACCCCCTTCCATGTGTTTGATCTATTCCAGAGCTAGCACCTGATTCAACGTGTGAACTAATCGTCAAGCCCTTGACTAGGTATGGGCATGAGATTGATTACCATGGTGATCCCATAAAAATACACTCACCGTGATGTAAATCTGTTTGCATAAACACGTCTCCTTAATAATGACCATATTATATTCTCATTATATTGACCAACTGAGCGACTGATTGCTATAACCTACCTAAGATGGATGCTGAGGGGTCTTCCATCAAATCCTCCAGAGAGCCTTGTATTGTTTCATGACAGGAAGGGAAAGTGGGTACAGACACCCGGGGCATCGCCACCCAGTTAGAGTCTGAATACAGCGTGGCTGTCAGGCTGGCCAGGCCAGAGTTCCTGAGGAGAGGGAAACCACACAGACGCTCTATCTGTTGCCAGCGGTGGAGACGCTCCCGTAGGCAGGCCGTGACTTCTGATAGGGCGTTCCTGTGAGGGATGTAAAGCACAGTGTGCGTCAGCTAGTTAACGTCTGGTAGGGCGTTCCTGTGAGGGATGTAAAGCACAGTGTGCGTCAGCTAGTTAAAGTCTGGTAGGGCGTTCCTGTGAGGGATGTCAAAAGCACAGTGTGGGTCAGCTAGTTAACATCTGGTAGGGCGTTCCTGTGAGGGATGTAAAGCACAGTGTGGGTCAGCTAGTTAACATCTGATAGGGCGTTCCTGTGAGGGATGTCAAAAGCACAGTGTGGGTCAGCTAGTTAACGTCTGGTAGGGCGTTCCTGTGAGGGATGTCAAAAGCACAGTGTGCAGCTAGTTAACGTCTGGTAGGGCGTTCCTGTGAGGGATAGCACAGTGTGGGTCAGCTATTAGTTTCTGTGTTCCTGTGAGGGATGTAAAGCACAGTGTGGTCAAATCTGTTTAAAAAAAAACAGGGCGTTCCTGTGAGGATGTAAAACAGTGTGGGTCAGCTAAAACCCACGTTAACGTCTGTAGGGCGTTCCTGTGAGGGATGTAAAAACGCACAGTGTGTCAGCTAAAACGTGTGAGGGATGTAAAGCACAGTGTGGGTCAGCTAGTTAACGTCTGGTAGGGCGTTCCTGTGAGGGATGTAAAGCACAGTGTGGGTCAGCTAGTTAACGTCTGGTAGGGCGTTCCTGTGAGGGATGTAAAGCACAGTGTGGGTCAGCTAATTAACATCTGATAGGGCGTTCCTGTGAGGGATGTCAAAAGCCCAGTGTACATCAGCTAGTTAACGTCTGATAGGGCGTTCCTGTGATCCAACACACAGGTGCAGACTGTTATAAGATATTAACATGTCAGCTATGTCAACACAACAGACATTAGTTTAGTGTGTTACCGTGACAAAACGACGTCAAATCTGTTTAAAAAAAAACACGTCAACTCCGTCACAATAAAAACGTCAACTCAGTCACAAAAACCCACGTCAACTCTGTCACAATAAAAACGTCAACTCTGTCACAAAAACCCACGTCAACTCAGTCACAAAAACCCACATCAACTCTGTCACAAAAACCCACATCAACTCCGTCACAAAAACCCACATCAACTCCGTCACAAAAACCCACATCAACTCCGTCACAAAAACCCACATCAAATCTGTCACAAAAACCCACGTCAACTCTGTCACAAAAACCCACGTCAACTCAGTCACAATAAAAACGTCAACTCTGTCACAAAAACCCACGTCAACTCAGTCACAAAAACCCACATCAAATCCGTCACAAAAACCCACATCAACTCCGTCACAAAAACCCACATCAACTCTGTCACAAAAACCCACGTCAACTCTGTCACAAAAACCCACGTCAACTCCGTCACAATAAAAACGTCAACTCTGTCACAAAAACCCACGTCAACTCAGTCACAATAAAAACGTCAACTCTGTCACAAAAACCCACGTCAACTCAGTCACAAAAACCCACATCAACTCTGTCACAAAAAACCACATCAACTCCGTCACAAAAACCCACATCAACTCCGTCACAAAAACCCACATCAACTCCGTCACAAAAACCCACGTCAACTCTGTCACAAAAAACCACGTCAACTCTGTCACAAAAACCCACGTCAACTCAGTCACAATAAAAACGTCAACTCTGTCACAAAAACCCACATCAACTCAGTCACAAAAAAAAACTCCTGTCAAAAAACCCACATCAACTCCGTCAAAAAACCCACATCAACTCCGTCAAAAAAAAACCTCAACTCTGTCACAAAAAACCACGTCAACTCTGTCACAAAAACCCACGTCAACTCAGTCACAATAAAAACGTCAACTCTGTCACAAAAACCCACGTCAACTCTGTCACAAAAACCCACGTCAACTCAGTCACAATAAAAACGTCAACTCTGTCACAAAAACCCACATCAACTCCGTCACAAAAACCCACATCAACTCCGTCACAATAAAAACGTCAACTCTGTCACAAAAACCCACATCAACTCCGTCACAAAAACCCACATCAACTCCGTCACAAAAAAAACGTCAACTCCGTCACAATAAAAACCTGTCAACTCAGTCACAAAAACCCACGTCAACTCTGTCACAATAAAAACGTCAACTCCGTCACAAAAACCCACATCAACTCCGTCACAATAAAAACGTCAACTCTGTCACAAAAACCCACATCAACTCCGTCACAAAAACCCACATCAACTCCGTCACAATAAAAACCTGTCAACTCTGTCACAAAAACCCACATCAACTCTGTCACAAAAACCCACGTCAACTCTGTCACAAAAACCCACGTCAACTCTGTCACAAAAACCCACGTCAACTCTGTCACAAAAACCCACGTCAACTCTGTCACAAAAACCCACGTCAACTCTGTCACAAAAACCCACATCAACTCCGTCACAAAAACCCACATCAACTCCGTCACAAAAACCCACATCAACTCCGTCACAAAAACCCACATCAACTCTGTCACAAAAACCCACGTCAACTCTGTCACAAAAACCCACGTCAACTCAAAAACCCACGTTTCAACTCTGTCACAAAAACCCACGTCAACTCTGTCACAATAAACCACGTCAACTCAGTCACAAAAACCCATGTCAACTCCGTCATAAAAACACAAGAACACCAACTGCAACTCACAGTTGTGGACCGTTGGCACAGATGAATGAACAAAAGCACAACATGGGACAATTGAGCTTCTGATGTTATCAAATCAGATAAATAGCCTCCATGTAAGTAAGAGAGTAAACAAGGTTTCTAGTTGAGGTTAGTTACAATGTAAGTAAGAGAGTAAACAAGGTTTCTAGTTGAGGTTAGTTACAATGTTAAACAAGGTTTCTAGTTGAGGTTAGTTAAGTAAGTAAGAGAGTAAACAAGGTTTCTAGTTGAGGTTAGTTACAATGTAAGTAAGAGAGTAAACAAGGTTTCTAGTTGAGGTTAGTTACAATGTAAGTAAGAGAGTAAACAAGGTTTCTAGTTGAGGTTAGTTACAATGTAAGTAAGAGAGTAAACAAGGTTTCTAGTTGAGGTTAGTTACAATGTAAGTAAGAGAGTAAACAAGGTTTCTAGTGGAGGTTAGTTACAATGTAAGTAAGAGAGTAAACAAGGTTTCTAGTTGAGGTTAGTTACAATGTAAGTAAGAGAGTAAACAAGGTTTCTAGTTGAGGTTAGTTACAATGTAAGTAAGAGAGTAAACAAGGTTTCTAGTTGAGGTTAGTTACAATGTAAGTAAGAGAGTAAACAAGGTTTCTAGTTGAGGTTAGTTAAAATGTAAGTAAGAGAGTAAACAAGGTTTCTAGTTGAGGTTAGTTAAAATGTAAGTAAGAGAGTAAACAAGGTTTCTAGTTGAGGTTAGTTACAATGTAAGTAAGAGAGTAAACAAGGTTTCTAGTTGAGGTTAGTTACAATGTAAGTAAGAGAGTAAACAAGGTTTCTAGTTGAGGTTAGTTACAATGTAAGTAAGAGAGTAAACAAGGTTTCTAGTTGAGGTTAGTTACAATGTAAGTAAGAGAGTAAACAAGGTTTCTAGTTGAGGTTAGTTACAATGTAAGTAAGAGAGTAAACAAGGTTTCTAGTTGAGGTTAGTTACAATGTAAGTAAGAGAGTAAACAAGGTTTCTAGTTGAGGTTAGTTACAATGTAAGTAAGAGAGTAAACAAGGTTTCTAGTTGAGGTTAGTTACAATGTAAGTAAGAGAGTAAACAAGGTTTCTAGTTGAGGTTAGTTACAATGTAAGTAAGAGAGTAAACAAGGTTTCTAGTTGAGGTTAGTTACAATGTAAGTAAGAGAGTAAACAAGGTTTCTAGTTGAGGTTAGTTACAATGTAAGTAAGAGAGTAAACAAGGTTTCTAGTTGAGGTTAGTTACAATGTAAGTAAGAGAGTAAACAAGGTTTCTAGTTGAGGTTAGTTACAATGTAAGTAAGAGAGTAAACAAGGTTTCTAGTTGAGGTTAGTTAAAATGTAAGTAAGAGAGTAAACAAGGTTTCTAGTTGAGGTTAGTTACAATGTAAGTAAGAGAGTAAACAAGGTTTCTAGTGGAGGTTAGTTACAATGTAAGTAAGAGAGTAAACAAGGTCTCTAGTTGAGGTTAGTTACAATGTAAGTAAGAGAGTAAACATGGTTTCTAGTTGAGGTTAGTTACAATGTAAGTAAGAGAGTAAACAAGGTTTCTAGTTGAGGTTAGTTACAAGTCCAGTGTCTTGGCTTCACATCAGTTCAAAAGACTGAAGAGTGACTGAAGAGACCGCCTGGGAGCTGTGTGGGAGAGCCAATCAGATCACACAACTTTAATTCTGCCAATGAGAGGACTACATAAAAAAATATTCTGCATGCATGGTTAGGATTGGACAAAACGGATGAAAAGTAGATTCATGTCAAATTAAAATGTCCATTAGTCTAACGTGGAATTCTCGTCTCGTCACATTTTCATTGACTAAAACTAAAAGTAATTTGTTACAGTTATGGGTTTTTTCTCCAGGGCATCTGGTCTCGTTATCATCATAGTTTCAGTCAGGAAAAATAGGTTGCTGACAAGTATCTTTTGTCATAGTTATTGTTGACTAAATTAACCCTGTGTGTGTGTGTGTGTGTGTGTGTGTGTGTGTGTGTGTGTGTGTGTGTGTGTGTGTGTGTGTGTGTGTGTGTGTGTGTGTGTGTGTGTGTGTGTGTGTGTGTGTGTGTGTGTGTGTGTGTGTGTGTGTGTGTGTGTGTGTGTGTGTGTGTGTGTGTGTGTGTGTGTGTGTGTGTGTGTGTGTGTGTGTGTGTGTCTCTCTCACTTGGCCTCCAGGATCTTGGTGTCAACATCGTCCAGTGAGGAGCTGTGAGCCACGTGGAACGTCCCCATGAGGGAACTCCTCTTCTTCTTGATCTTCTCTGCCTGGACAGGATATACACAGACCAAGGGGTTAATATGAGGTCACATCCTCCTGGACAGGATATACACAGACCAAGGGGTTCATATGAGGTCACATCCTCCTGGTCATGTCCACACCAGGGGTTAATATGAGGTCACATCCTCCTGGTCATGTCCACACCAGGGGTTAATACGAGGTCACATCCTCCTGGTTATGTCCATACCAAGGGGTTAATATGAGGTCACATCCTCCTGGTCATGTCCACACCTACCAAGGGGTTAATATGAGGTCACATCCTCCTGGACAGGATATACACAGACCAAGGGGTTCATATGAGGTCACATCCTCCTGGACAGGATATACACAGACCAAGGGGTTAATATGAGGTCACATCCTCCTGGTCATGTCCACACCAGGGGTTAATATGAGGTCACATCCTCCTGGTCATGTCCACACCAGGGGTTAATATGAGGTCACATCCTCCTGGTCATGTCCACACCAAGGGGTTAATATGAGGTCACATCCTCCTGGTCATGTCCACACCAGGGGTTAATATGAGGTCACATCCTCCTGGTTATGTCCATACCAAGGGGTTAATATGAGGTCACATCCTCCTGGTCATGTCCACACCTACCAAGGGGTTAATATGAGGTCACATCCTCCTGGTTATGTCCATACCAAGGGGTTAATATGAGGTCACATCCTCCTGGTCATGTCCACACCAAGGGTTAATAATGAGGTCACATCCTCCTGGACAATAATCCACAGACCAAGGGGTTCAACTATGAGGTCACATCCTCCTGGTCATAATCCACCACCAACCAATCAACTAATCACCAACCAACCAATCAACTAATCCACCAACCAATCAACTAATCCACCAACCAACCAATCCACCAACCAACCAATCAACTAATCCACCAACCAACCAATCAACTAATCCACCAACCAACCAATCAACTAATCCACCAACCAACCAATCAACTAATCCACCAACCAACCAATCAACTAATCCACCAACCAACCAATCAACTAATCCACCAACCAACCAATCAACTAATCCACCAACCAACCAATCCACTAATCCACCAACCAACCAATCCACCAACCAACCAATCAACTAATCCACCAACCAACCAATCAACTAATCCACCAACCAACCAATCAACTAATCCACCAACCAACCAATCAACTAATCCACCAACCAACCAATCAACTAATCCACCAACCAACCAATCAACTAATCCACCAACCAACCAACCAATCAACTAATCCACCAACCAACCAATCAACTAATCCACCAACCAACCAATCAACTAATCCACCAACCAACCAATCAACTAATCCACCAACCAACCAATCAACTAATCCACCAACCAACCAATCAACTAATCCACCAACCAACCAATCAACTAATCCACCAACCAACCAATCAACTAATCCACCAACCAACCAATCAACTAATCCACCAACCAACTAATCCAAACCAATCCAATCAACTAACCAAACCAATCAACTAATCCACCAACCAACCAACTAATCCACCAACCAATCAACCAACTAATCCATCAACCAACCAATCAACTAATCCACCAACCAATCAACTAATCCACCAACCAATCAACTAATCCACCAACCAATCAACTAATCCACCAACCAACCAATCAACTAATCCACCAACCAACCAATCAACTAATCCACCAACCAACCAATCAACTAATCCACCAACCAACTAATCCACCAACCAACCAATCAACTAATCCACCAACCAACCAACTAATCCACCAACCAATCAACTAATCCACCAACCAACCAACTAATCCACCAACCAACTAACTAATCCACCAACCAATCAACTAATCCACCAACCAATCAACTAATCCACCAACCAATCAACTAATCCACCAACCAACCAATCAACTAATCCACCAACCAACCAACTAATCCACCAACCAACTAACTAATCCACCAACCAATCAACTAATCCACCAACCAATCAACTAATCCACCAACCAACCAACTAATCCACCAACCAATCAACTAATCCACCAACCAACCAATCAACTAATCCACCAACCAACCAACTAATCCACCAACCAATCAACTAATCCACCAACCAATCAACTAATCCACCAACCAATCAACTAATCCACCAACCAACCAACTAATCCACCAACCAACTAATCCACCAACCAACCAACTAATCCACCAACCAACCAACTAATCCACCAACCAACTAACTAATCCACCAACCAATCAACTAATCCACCAACCAATCAACTAATCCACCAACCAACCAATCAACTAATCCACCAACCAACCAACCAATCAACTAATCCAACCAACCAACCAATCAACTAATCCACCAACCAACCAATCAACCAACCACTAATCCACCAACCAACCAACTAATCCACCAACCAATCAACTAATCCACCAACCAATCAACTAATCCACCAACCAATCAACTAATCCACCAACCAACCAATCAACTAATCCACCAACCAACCAACTAATCCACCAACCAACTAACTAATCCACCAACCAATCAACTAATCCACCAACCAACCAACTAATCCACCAACCAACCAACTAATCCACCAACCAATCAACTAATCCACCAACCAACCAATCAACTAATCCACCAACCAACCAACTAATCCACCAACCAATCAACTAATCCACCAACCAACCAATCAACTAATCCACCAACCAACTAACTAATCCACCAACCAACCAACTAATCCACCAACCAACTAATCCACCAACCAACCAATCAACTAATCCACCAACCAACCAACCAACTAATCCACCAACCAACTAACTAATCCACCAACCAACCAACTAATCCACCAACCAATCAACTAATCCACCAACCAACCAATCAACTAATCCACCAACCAACCAACCAATCAACTAATCCACAAACCAACCAACCAATCAACTAATCCACCAACCAACCAATCAACCAACCACTCAACTAATCCACCAACCAACCAACCAATCCACCAACCACTCAACTAATCCACCAACCAACCAACTAATCAACCAACCACTCAACTAATCCACCAACCAACCAACTAATCAACCAACCACTCAACTAATCCACCAACCAACCAACTAATCAACCAACCACTCAACTAATCCACCAACCAACCAACTAATCAACCAACCACTCAACTAATCCACCAACCAACCAACTAATCAACCAACCACTCAACTAATCCACCAACCAACCAACTAATCAACCAACCACTCAACTAATCCACCAACCAACCAACTAATCCACCAACCAACCAACCACCCACTCAACTAATCCACCAACCAACCAACCAATCAGTAGTCTCCCACCTCCTCCTTGGCTGTGTTGAGCTGCAACTCAGCGCTGTGCTTCTTGATGTTGTAGTACTGCACCTCCACCTCGTGGGTCAGCTGTAGCCAGAGCTGTAGGGCCTCCGGGACAGACCAGTACGCCATCATGTCCTTCTCTGCCTTCTTTAATGCTCCCCGAACCTAGATACACACACACACACACACACAAATGCACACACATGCATGCACAGGCACACACACACACAGGCACACACACAGGCACACACAGGCACACACACACACAGGCACACACACACACAGGCACACACACAGGCACACACACACACACACACACAGGCACACACACAGGCACACACACAGGAGAAGGAATGGGTTCAAGGTTTTGATTGATGGATGGACCGTTTTTACCACCAGCCTTGAGCCAATACTGATATTGTTTCCTACACTGAGTTAGAGTTAGTTAAGGTATTGTTAGGTAGAGTTAGGTAGGGTTAGGTAGGGTTAGGTAGGGTTAGGGTCCTACACTGAGTTAGAGTTAGTTAAGGTATTGTTAGGTAGAGTTAGGTAGGGTTAGGTAGGGTTAGGTAGGGTTCGGTAGGGTTAGGTAGGTTTAGGTAGGGTTCGGTAGGGTTAGGGTCCTACACTGAGTTAGAGTTAGTTAAGGTAAGGTTAGGTAGGGTTAGGTAGGGTTAGGGTCCTACACTGAGTTAGAGTTTGTTAAGGTAAGGTTAGGTAGGGTTAGGTAAGTGTTAGGTAGGGTTAGGTAGTGTTAGGTAAGGTTAGGTAGGGTTAGGTAGGGTTAGGTAGGGTTAGGTAAGGTTAGGTAGGGTTAGGTAGGGTTCGGTAGGGTTAGGGTCCTACACTGAGTTAGAGTTAGTTAAGGTAGTGTTAGGTAGTGTTAGGTAAGGTTAGGTGGGTTAGGTAGGGTTAGGGTCCTACACTGAGTTAGAGTTAGTTAAGGTAAGGTTAGGTAGGGTTAGGTAGGGTTAGGGTCCTACACTGAGTTAGAGTTAGTTAAGGTAAGGTTAGGTAGGGTTAGGGTCCTACACTGAGTTAGAGTTAGTTAAGGTAAGGTTAGGTAGGGTTAGGTAGGGTTAGGGTCCTACACTGAGTTAGAGTTTGTTAAGGTAAGGTTAGGTAGGGTTAGGGTCCTACACTGACTTAGAGTTAGTTAAAGGTAGGGTTAGGTTCCTACACTGTGGACTTTGCTTCAGTTTGGATTAGAGTTAGCTAAGGTAAGGTTAGGTAGGGTAAGGTTAGGTAGGGTAAGGTTAGGTAGGGTAAGGTTAGGTAGGGCTGTGTTAGGTAGGGCTGGGTTAGGTTAGGTAGGGTAGGGTTAGGTAGGGTTAGGTAGGGTAGGGTTAGGTAGGGTAAGGTTAGGTAGGGTTAGGTAAGATTAGGTAGGGCTGGGTTAGGTAAGGTTAGGTAGGGTAAGGTTAGGTAGGGTTAGGTAGGGTAAGGTCAGGTCAAGTAGGTTAAGGTAAGGTTAGGTAAAGTAAGATAGGGTAAGGTTAGGTAAAGTAAGAAAGGGTAAGGTTAGGTAAAGTAAGATAGGGTATGGTTAGGTAGGGTAAGATAGGGTAAGGTTAGGTAAAGTAAGATAGGGTAAGGTTATGTAAAGTCAGTTAGGGTAAGGTTAGGCAGGGTAAGCTAAGGTAAGGTTAGGTAAAGTAAGAAAGGGTAAGGTTAGGTAAAGTAAGATAGGGTAAGGTTAAGTAAAGTAAGATAGGGTAAGGTTAAGTAAAGTAAGAAAGGGTACGGTTAGGTAAAGTAAGATAGGGTAAGGTTAGGTAAAGTAAGATAGGGTAAGGTTAAGTAAAGTAAGATAGGGTAAGGTTAAGTAAAGTAAGATAGGGTAAGGTTAGGCAGGGTAAGCTAAGGTAAGGTTAGGTAAAGTAAGAAAGGGTAAGGTTAGGTAAAGTAAGATAGGGTAAGGTTAGGTAAAGTAAGATAGGGTAAGGTTAAGTAAAGTAAGATAGGGTAAGGTTAAGTAAAGTAAGATAGGGTAAGGTTAAGTAAAGTAAGATAGGGTAAGGTTAAGTAAAGTAAGATAGGGTAAGGTTAAGTAAAGTCAGATAGGGTAAGGTTAGGTAAAGTAAGATAGGGTAAGGTTAGGTAAAGTAAGATAGGGTAAGGTTAAGTAAAGTAAGATAGGGTAAGGTTAAGTAAAGTAAGAAAGGGTAAGGTTAGGTAAGGGTAAGATAGGGTAAGGTTAGGTAAAGTAAGATAGGGTAAGGTTAAGTAAAGTAAGATAGGGTAAGGTTAAGTAAAGTAAGATAGGGTAAGGTTAAGTAAAGTCAGATAGGGTAAGGTTAGGCAGGGTAAGCTAAGGTAAGGTTAGGTAAAGTAAGATAGGGTAAGGTTAAGTAAAGTAAGATAGGGTAAGGTTAAGTAAAGTAAGATAGGGTAAGGTTAGGTAAAGTAAGATAGGGTAAGGTTAAGTAAAGTAAGATAGGGTAAGGTTAAGTAAAGTAAGATAGGGTAAGGTTAAGTAAAGTAAGATAGGGTAAGGTTAAGTAAAGTAAGATAGGGTAAGGTTAGGCAGGGTAAGCTAAGGTAAGGTTAAGTAAAGTAAGATAGGGTAAGGTTAGGTAAAGTAAGATAGGGTAAGGTTAGGTAAGGTTAGGTAAGGTTAGGTAAGGTAGGGTAAGATAGGGTAAGGTTAGGTAGGGTAAGATAGGGTAAGGTTAGGTAAAGTAAGATAGGGTAAGGTTAAGTAAAGTAAGATAGGGTAAGGTTAGGTAGGGTAAGATAAGGTAAGGTTAGGTAAAGTAAGATAGGGTAAGGTTAAGTAAAGTAAGATAGGGTAAGGTTAGGCAGGGTAAGCTAAGGTAAGGTTAGGTAAAGTAAGAAAGGGTAAGGTTAGGTAAAGTAAGATAGGGTAAGGTTAGGTAAAGTAAGATAGGGTAAGGTTAGGTAAGGTTAGGTAGGGTAAGGTTAGGTAGGGTAGGGTAAGGTTAGATTAGGTAGGGTAAGGTTAGGTAGGGAAGGTTAGGTTAGGCAGGGTAAGGTAAGGTAAGGTTCTCTACCTGCTCCAGCTCCTCCTCTGCGTATCTCAGTCTGCTCAGTTGTTAGGCAGGGTATGGTAAGGTAAGGTAAGGTTAGGTTAGGCAGGGTAAGGTAAGGTAAGGTTCTCTACCTGCTCCAGCTCCTCCTCTGCGTATCTCAGTCTGCTCAGTTGACTGACGGCTCCAGCTCTGAGCCGATGGAGTCTGTGCGCCTCCTCCTGGGCTCCCATGATCTCATCCCTCATCTTCTCCTCCAGGTTCTGTTTCTCCTCTGTCACGTTACGCTTCTCCTCCTGGGCCTGTTCCAGCCTGGTATCATAGCAACAGCCTGGTATCATAGCAACAACCCCATACTGGGCCTGCTCCAGCCTGGTATCATAGCAACAACCACATACTAGGCCTGCTTCAGCCTGGTATCATAGCAACAACCACATACTGGGCCTGTTCCAGCCTGGTATCATAGCAACAACCACATACTGGGCCTGCTCCAGCCTGGTATCATAGCAACAACCACATACTGGGCCTGCTCCAGCCTGGTATCATAGCAACAACCACATACTGGGCCTGCTCCAGCCTGGTATCATAGCAACAACCACATACTGGGCCTGCTCCAGCCTGGTATCAGGATGGGGACACGCAGTAGCAACAAACACACACAGGTTAGCGGCAAACACACACACAGGTTAGCAACAAACACACACACAGGTTAGCAACAAACACACACACAGATTAGCAACAAACACACACACAGATTAGCAACAAACACACACACACAGATTAGCAACAAACACACATACAGGTTAGCAACAAACACACATACAGGTTAGCAGCAAACACACATACAGGTTAGCAGCAAACACACACACAGGTTAGCAGCAAACACACACACAGGTCAGCAGCAAACACACACACAGGTTAGCAACAAACACACACACAGGTTAGCAACAAACACACACACAGGTTAGCAACAAACACACACACAGGTTGGCAACAAAAACACACACAGGTTGGCAACAAAAACACACACAGGTTAGCAACAAACACACACACAGGTTAGCAACAAACACACATACAGGTTAGCAACAGACACACATACAGGTTAGCAACAAACACACATACAGGTTAGCAACAAACACACATACAGGTTAGCAACAAACACACACACAGGTTAGCAACAAACACACACACAGGTTAGCAACAAACACACACACAGGTTAGCACCAAACAAACACACAGTTTAGCAACAAACACACACACAGGTTAGCAACAAACACACATACAGGTTAGCAACAAACACACATACAGGTTAGCAACAAACAAACATACAGGTTAGCAACAAACACACACACAGGTTAGCAACAAACACACATACAGGTTAGCAACAAACACACACAGGTTAGCAACAACCACACACAGGTTAGCAACAAACACACACACAGGTTAGCAACAACCACACATACAGTTTAGCAACAAACACACATACAGGTTAGCAACAACCACACAGGTTAGCAACAAACACACATACATGTTAGCAACAAACACACATACAGGTTAGCAACAAACACACATACAGGTTAGCAAACAAACACACATACAGGTTAGCAACAAACACACACACAGGTTAGCAACAAACACACATACAAGTTAGCAACAAACACACATACAGGTTAGCAACAAACACACATACAGGTTAGCAACAAACACACGCACAGGTTAGCAACAAACACACATACAGGTTAGCAACAAACACACACAGGTTAGCAACAACCACACACAGGTTAGCAACAAACACACACAGGTTAGCAACAACCACACATACAGTTTAGCAACAAACACACATACAGGTTAGCAACAACCACACACAGGTTAGCAACAAACACACACACAGGTTAGCAACAACCACACATACAGTTTAGCAACAAACACACACACAGGTTAGCAACAACCACATACAGGTTAGCAACAAACACACATACAGGTTATCAACAAACACACACACAGGTTAGCAACAAACACACATACAGGTTAGTAACAAACACACACACAGGTTAGCAACAAACACACATACAGGTTAGCAACAAACACACACACAGGTTAGCAGCAAACACACACACAGGTTAGCAGCAAACACACGTAAGCAGGTAAGCACACATACACACACAGGTTAGCAGCAAACACACGTAAGCAGGTAAGCACACATACACACACAGGTTAGCAGCAAACACACGTAAGCAGGTAAGCACACATACACACAGGTTAGCAGCAAACACACGTAAGCAGGTAAGCACACATACACACACACTAACAGGAAACACACATAACAGTACTCCTCAACCCCCCCCAATACACACACAGTCATAGACACTCACTGTTCCTGTAGTTCTCTGAGGCTGAGCTCAGCACTCTGTAGACTCTCCAGGTCCTTCATCATCTTGGAGATGTGGACTTTGGAAGCTTTGTTCTGGACCTGGGAGAACCAGCAGCCTCCTACACCCATCATCACAGAAACTATCAGCAACAAGTCTTTCATGTAGTTATGGGGTGGGCCTGAAGGAAGAGGAGGAGGAGGAGGAGGAGGAGGAGGAGGAGGAGAGGAAGGAGCAGGAGAGAGAAGGAGGAGAAGAGAGGAGGAGGAGAGGAAGGAGCAGGAGAGAGAAGGAGGAGAAGAGAGGAGGAGGAGAGGAAGGAGCAGGAGAGAGAAGGAGGAGAGAGAGAGGAGAGAGGAGGAGGAGAGGAAGGAGGAGGGGAAGGAGCAGGAGAGAGAGAGGAGAAGAGAGGAGGAGGAGAGGAAGGAGGAGAGGAAGGAGCAGGAGAGAGAAGGAGGAGAGGAAGGAGCAGGAGAGAGAAGGAGGAGAAGAGAGGAGGAGGAGAGGAAGGAGGAGAGGAAGGAGCAGGAGAGAGGAGGAGAAGAGAGGAGGAGGAGAGGAAGGAGGAGAGGAAGGAGCAGGAGAGAGAAGGAGGAGAGGAAGGAGCAGGAGAGAGAAGGAGGAGAAGAGAGGAGGAGGAGAGGAAGGAGCAGGAGAGAGAAGGAGGAGAAGAGAGGAGGAGGAGAGGAAGGAGGAGAGGAAGGAGCAGGAGAGAGAAGGAGGAGAAGAGAGGAGGAGGAGAGGAAGGAGCAGGAGAGAGAAGGAGGAGAAGAGAGGAGGAGGAGAGGAAGGAGGAGAGGAAAGAGCAGTAGAGAGGAGGAGGAGAGGAGGAGGAGAGGAAAGAGCAGTAGAGGGGGAGGAGGAGGAGGAGGGAGGAGAGGAAAGAGCAGTAGAGGGGAGGAGGAGAGGAGGAGGAGAGGAAAGAGCAGTAGAGGGGAGGAGGAGAGGAGGAGGAGAGGAAAGAGCAGTAGAGGGGAGGAGGAGAGGAGGAGGAGAGGAAGGGGCAGAAGAGAGGGGGAGGAGAGGAAGGGGCAGAAGAGAGGGGGAGGAGAGGAAGGAGCAGGAGAGAGGAGAAGGAGAGAGGAGAAGAGATGAGGAGGAAGGAGGAGGATGAGGATAATGATAATTTCATTTGTTTAGCGCTTTTCAATATAATCAGTGGACATGAGCAAATGCACAAAGTGTGTGTGTGTGTGTGTGTGTGTGTGTGTGTGTGTGTGTGTGTGTGTGTGTGTGTGTGTGTGTGTGTGTGTGTGTGTGTGTGTGTGTGTGTGTGTGTGTGTGTGTGTGTGCGTGCGTGCGTGCGTGCGTGCGTGCGTGCGTGCGTGCGTGCGTGCGTGCGTGCGTGCGTGCGTGCGTGCGTGCGTGCGTGCGTGTGTGTGTGTACTGTCTACACACGTATAGGAGCACCAAACAGCACCGCGTCCAGAGCCTTGATGTTGAGTTTCTGTTTGTCTCTCTGGTCCACGATCTTCAGCTGGACACTCAGGAACGACGGCTCATTGGCTGCTATCCTGCACGCATCACAATAACACCAGCTCTGAGTGTTCTGATTGGATCTTTCTACCTCTGATTGGACTGTGTTTCAATTCAATTCAATTCAAGGGCTTTATTGGCATGGGAAACATGTGTTAACATTGCCAAAGCAAGTGAGGTAGACAACATACAAAGTGAATATATAAAGTGAAAAATGGTGTTTGTTTCTCTGACTGTTCTGATATTATTCATCATTGGCTGCTATCCTGCACGCATCACAATAACACCAGCTCTGACTGTTCTGATATTATTCATCATTGGCTACTATCCTGCACGCATCACAATAACACCAGCTCTGACTGTTCTGATATTATTCATCATTGGCTACTATCCTGCACGCATCACAATAACACCAGCTCTGACTGTTCTGATATTATTCATCATTGGCTACTATCCTGTACGCATCACAATAACACCAGCTCTGACTGTTCTGATTGGATCTTTCTATTCCTCTGATTGGCTACTATCCTGTTCACAATAACACCAGCTCTGACTGTTCTGATATTATTCATCATTGGCTGCTATCCTGTACGCATCACAATAACACCAGCTCTGACTGTTCTGATTGGATCTTTCTACCTCTGATTGGACTGTGTTTCTCTGACTGTTCTGATATTATTCATCATTGGCTGCTATCCTGCACGCATCACAATAACACCAGCTCTGACTGTTCTGATTGGATCTTTCTACCTCTGATTGGACTGTGTTTCTCTGACTGTTCTGATATTATTCATCATTGGCTACTATCCTGTACGCATCACAATAACACCAGCTCTGACTGTTCTGATATTATTCATCATTGGCTACTATCCTGTACGCATCACAATAACACCAGCTCTGACTGTTCTGATTGGATCTTTCTACCTCTGATTGGACTGTGTTTCTCTGACTGTTCTGATATTATTCATCATTGGCTGCTATCCTGCACGCATCACAATAACACCAGCTCTGACTGTTCTGATTGGATCTTTCTACCTCTGATTGGACTGTGTTTCTCTTTCTGTTCTGACATTATTAAGCGTTTTAATTAGACAAATTGAGCTGCCTCGGATTTGTTTGTAATTGTATAGTAATGACTCAAAATCTACCAAATGGACATTGTAACTGGGGTGTGTTACCTGATTGGCCAGTAACTTTCAGTAAGGAGCTTTCTGATTGGCTGTACCCACCAGGAAGTTCCTCTCTGAGGTTTCTGATTGGCCGTTCTCACCTGGGGAGGGTGTTGCCGTTGACTCTGAAGTCTTTAAAGTTCTTCTCGTACTGAGGCAGCTCTACAAACTCCCTGAGCCACCTCAACACCTCATCCTGAGTCCAGTTATGGACTGATAGAGAGAGGAGGAGGGGGAGAGAGGGGAAGATGGGAGAGAGGGGGTAGGAAGGGAGAGAGGGGGAGGGGATAGAGAGCGGAGGAGGGGGTAGGAAAGGAGAGAGGGGGATGTCAGATGGGGATAGAGAGAGGAGGAGGGGGAGGAAGGGAGAGAGGGGGAGGGGATAGAGAGAGGAGGAGGGGGAGGAAGGGAGAGAGGGGGAGGGGATAGAGAGAGGAGGAGGGGGAGGAAGGGAGAGAGAGGGGGAGGTCAGATGGGGATAGAGAGAGGAGGAGGAGGAAGGGAGAGAGAGGGGGAGAGAGAGGGAGGAAGGGAGAGAGGGGGGGGATAAAGAGAGGAGGAGGGGGATGAAGGGAGGGAGAAGGAGAGGAAGGGAGAGAGAGGGTAGGAAGGGAGAGATAAGGGGAGTAAGGGAGAGAGGGGGAGGTCAGATGGGGATAGAGAGGAGGAGGGGGAGGAAGGGAGAGAGGGAGGGAGAGAAGGGGGAGGAAGGGAGAGAGGGGAGGTCAGATGGGGATGGAGAGAGGGGGAGGGGAGTAAGGGAGAGAGGGGGAGGAGATAGAGAGAGGAGGAGGGGATAGAGAGAGGGGAGGGGGAGGAAGGGAGAGAGGGGGAGGGGATAGAGAGAGGGGAGGGGAGGAAGGGAGAAAGGGGGAGGAGATAGAGAGAGGAGGAGGGGGAGAGGAAGGGAAAGAGGGGGAGGAGATAGAGAGAGGAGGAGGGGATAGAGAGAGGGAGAGGGGGAGGAAGGGAGAGAGGGGGAGGGGATAGAGAGAGGAGGGGGAGAGGCAGGGAGAGAGGGATAGAGAGAGAGAGGGGAGGTCAGATGGGGATAGGGAGTGGGAGGGGAAAGAATGAGGGGAGGGGATAGAGAGAGGGGAGGGGATAGGGAGAGTGGGAGAGGATAGAGAGAGTGGGAGGGGATAGAGAGAGAGGGATAGAGAGAGAGAGGGGAGGTCAGATGGGGATAGAGAGAGAGGGAGGGGATAGAGAGAGAGAGGGGAGGTCAGATGGGGATAGAGAGAGTGGGAGGGGATAGAGAGAGTGGGAGGGGATAGAGGGATAGAGAGAGGGGGGGAGGTCAGATGGGGATAGAGTGAGTGGGAGGGGATAGAGAGAGTGGGAGGGGATAGAGATGGGGATAGAGAGAGAGAGGGGAGGTCAGATGGGGATAGAGAGAGTGGGAGGGGATAGAGAGAGTGGGAGGGGATAGAGAGAGTGGGAGGGGATAGAGAGAGAGAGGGGAGGTCAGGTGGGGATAGAGAGAGTGGGAGGGGATAGAGAGAGTGGGAGGGGATAGAGAGAGTGGGAGGGGATAGAGAGAGTGGGAGGGGATAGAGAGAGTGGGAGGGGATAGAGAGAGTGAGAGGGGATAGAGAGAGTGGGATGGAATAGAGAGAAGGGGATAGAGAGAGAGGGATAGAGAGAGAGGGATAGAGAGAGAGGGATAGAGAGAGAGGGATCGAGAGACACGAGGGAGAGAGGTGGGAGGGTTTGGTAAGGAAGTAACTGTGAATGTAATAACAGATTGCGTAATCACACACACAGCGTACCTTCTGAGAACTTCCAGCCCCTCCACAGTTCCTCTATGGTGATGTGCTGGTCCTCTCTGTGAAGATTGCTGTGTTTGTTGGTCGGCTGCTGTTTCATGTCCTCGATGATGAACTACACAGCCAAGACACACACACACACACACACACAGAGAGACACGCACACACACACACACAGCCAAGACACACACACACACACAGAGACACACACAGAGACACACACACAGGATTATGAAAAGTTTGCAGCTTAATGTCAAAATATAAATGTCTAACACACACAGAGGGATACACACATTTAACCAACTACACACAACCACGCCTGTCTAATAAACAGTTCACACATCCTTAACCTTTCTAAGTTTCCACATTAGTTTGACGACTGTCAACTGCACCGATAATAAGGACCAAGATGTTTTAGTTTAGAGATAAAATAGACTGGGTGTCTGTGTGTCGTGTGTGTGTGTGTGTGTGTGTGTGTGTGTGTGTGTGTGTGTGTGTGTGTGTGTGTGTGTGTGTGTGTGTGTGTGTGTGTGTGTGTGTGTGTGTGTGTGTGTGTGTGTGTGTGTGTGTGTGTGTTCCACCATCTTGGAATCTATCCTTGGCTGTAATTGGATTCTTCATGTGATGGGAACAGGAATGTCAGCCACCCTCCCCTCCCGTCTCCGCGGTAACAGCAACCCAATCCCATGGATCATCAAGCCCTGGATGACATTCTGATGAGTTCTGGAGTTCTGGGACAAACAGTCCAACCTTCTACACTTCTAATCTGGACTCACTTAAAGGGGTTCTAGTGTCTGTGGCTTAAACAAACTAACAGGACAGGAATCATGAGACAGACACACTGACTGACTGGTCGACGAGGATATACACACACAGCATGTGACTGAATAAAGACCCCTACCAGCGGTTGTCCAATCAAAACACACCTGAACCCCTCCTCCGTGGTTACGTACCTCCACGCTCTCCTCCACCTCTATCCCGCCATCCTGGTCGTCATCCATCTCTCTGTGGATGTTCCTCAGACCATCCAGACTGTATCGGTCTGCCTCGTTCATACAGGGAGGTGACACCACCAGGCATGGGTCTATAGAGATGGTCAATCAACACATGGATCAATATGCCAGCCCTTTCCTGCAGTCAATGACCGAAAGCGCCCTCTAGTGGTCGCATGGTGGAATGTTATTCATATTGTTTTCAGAATTAGTTTAAAAACAAAATTAACTGACAAAAAATCTGGTGTTTCTATGTCTAACAGTTTGGTTATATTCAGTCTTCTGTGATGAATATAAAGTGTAAATCTGGTATTTCTATGACTAACAGTTTGGTTATATTTCAGTCTTCTGTGATGAATATAAAGTGTAAATCTGGTGTTTCTATGTCTAACAGTTTGATTATATTTCTGTCTTCTGTGATGTATATAAAGTGTAATATTAGGATGAAAACTCAAAATGTAATACATTTCAACTGTATATCTGACATGGTACAGGTGTCTCCTTATGTTAAAGCCCAGAACCATGTGTGTGAGGTGTAGACTTTTCATTCAAAGTAGATTTGTTAAAGACTATCAAGAATCACTCTGTGTGACTCTGATTTAGCTCACTGCAGGACAAGGTTTATCAATACACACTACATGACCAACAGTATGTGGACATCTGCTCGTCTAACATCTCATTCCAAAATCATGGGTATTAATATGGAGTTGGTCCCTCCCTTTGCTGCTATAACAGCCTTCACTGTTCTGGGAAGGCTTTCCACTAGATGTTGGAGCATTGCTGCTATAACAGCCTCCACTCTTCTGGGAAGGTTTTCCACTAGATGTTGGAGCATTGGTGTGGGGACTTGCTTCCATTCAGCCACAATAGTATTAGTGAGGTCGGGTACTGATGCTGGACGATTAGGCCTGGCTCGCAGTCGGCGTTCCAATACAATCCCAAAGATATTGAGGTCAGGTCTCTGTGCAGGCCAGTCAAATTCTTCCACACCAATCTCGACAAACCATTTCTGTATGGATCTCGCTTTTAGCACAGAGGCATTATCATGCTGAAACAGGACAGAATCGTCTAGAATGTCATTGTATGCTGTAGTTTCCCTTCACTGGAACTAAGGGGCCCAAACCATGAAGAACAGCCCCAGACCAGTATTCCTCATCCACCAAACTTTACAGTTGACACTACGCATTGGGGGCAGGTAGCGTTCTCCTGGCATCCGCCAAACCCGGATTAGTCCGTCAGACTGCCAGAGAACGAGTTTCCACTGCTCCAGAGTTCAATGTAAGAGAGCTTTACACCACTCCAGACAACGCTTGGCATTTCCCATGGTGATCTTAGGCTTGTGTGCGGCTGCTCGGCCATGGAAACCCATTTATTAAACTCCCAATGAACATTTCTTGTGCTGAATGTTGTTTCCAGAGGCTGTTTGGAAGTCAGTATTAATAAGTGCTGCAACCGAGGACGGAGGATTTTTTATGCTTTACGTGCTTCGGCGCTCTTGACAACCCGCTCTGTGAGCTTGTGTGGTCTACCACTTCGCGGCTGAGCCGTTGTTGCTCCTAAAACTTTATTTCACTGTAGCCTGTGTTCTTAGTCACTGAGCACCGACCAGCACCCTATGTTCATGGAAGTTAAAAAGTAGTTGAAATGTGGCCAGTCTGCCTCGTCCACAGAATTGTTTTTGTTTTTTGGTACGGTCTCGACCAGATATATATTTCAACATTTTTGAGGTTTGGTCCAGACTTGATTTGGCCCAAACATAGACATCCATGATTGGTTCAGTCCTACACTGTACTGTACACTTGAGTATAATACACACTAGAGTTACTGTACTGTAATGAACCAAACTGTACTCTACAGTACTCACCAGCAGTTCTCTCCTGCACAGTTCTCTCCTGTACAGTACAGTATTCTACTGTATTGTGCTCTACTGTACTGTAATGTTTTCTATTCTACTCTATTATATTCTACTCTATTCTACTGTACTGTATTCTACTCTCCTCTAATGTACTGTACTCTCCTCTAATGTACTGTACTCTCCTCTAATGTACTGTACTCTCCTCTAATGTACTGTACTCTCCTCTAATGTTCTGTACTCTCCTCTAATGTACTGTACTCTCCTCTAATGTACTGTACTCTCCTCTTGATCGTTTGTCTTAAGTAACCTACCGTGTCTTTTATCTGTGATTGAAATTCCCTGTATACATAATGGTGTAGTGCGCACGAAAAAAAGACGCTTGTAATCATAGAGTTAGTTACATGGCTTGTTAAATTCTGAAGTGACACATCTAAGTCGCAACGGAATTCCGTCATCATCATCGCCCCACTCCAAACCACACCTCTGGTCGTTGCCCTGCCGACGTGCTCATCTCCAATTCTCAATGCCCAGTGGTTCCCAGCGTCTGCATGTGTCAATTACGATGAACCATCCCGCATCTAAACTATGTTTGGCTACAAGCAGCTGCAAGAGAACCATGCCACGCAACACCTGCGCCCATCTCCAATGCCCAATGTCCTGCAACTCCATGTGTCCCAGTGACTATAGAATGATTAGGACCAGTCGCCGAAGAGGTGTTGTTAAAACGGTACATTTTCACCATGCCAGTTTATTTCTCAACATTGATGACTCCTCCTAAACACCGAGCTCAGATAACCGCTGAGTGAGTAAAACACGGGCATAACAGTTAACTGTTGTCACTCCCCTGTCTCCGCGAGATCCTGCTTCAGGACCCTGTGGTTGGAATAACTTATCTTGATTAATCAAAGATCTGCAGAACTGGGCCAAACAAATGTAGCTAGTTTAGTTGCGTCTGGATTTACTTTTGGGGATATTCCACAGGTTCCACTACACCGGGCAAACTACGCACAGCTCAACGATTATAAAGTGTTGATGCTATTTGACCCAGATCTGCACTGATCTGCACTGATCTGACTCAAGTGGTTGTGTTTCAACTACATGTGTGGACTCGTTGATTTTCACCTATCCAATCATTGCTAGATCCATGTTGGAGCAGGGTTTACTTCGGGGTAATGAGGGTGTATGGACGCATTTTTAGGCTACGGCTGTCCACGCTTATTGTCACCGTCAGTCATTCGGGGGTCATTTTTACCTGTCGAGTCGAACACCGTTCTTTGTCCGGCAAATGTGAGTCCGAGTTCCGGGTCATTGTGGTGATAGTAGCCGCTGTCCTGGATGATGCCCTGCGAAGCCTCGAATAAGACCCCGCGGAGCAGAAGGAGGAGAACCGGGGAAAGGAGCAACATCATTGAGTTTTAAGAGAAACTCTCACCCCGGTGGGAGCGAGAGCACCGGGAGAAGATCCACAAAACAGATGTCGGCTACACAAACCGAGATCCGGTTGGTTAACGATGTCAACTGCCAACACTCACATGCACCACCGTGCGCAAGTGTTAGGCGATCAGATTGAGCTATTAACAGAACCGTTATTCAGAGATGTGAGGCTAATGATTGGGTTCGGGTTGAGAAACTAACCAAGGGGATATGGTGAAATATTCGATAACATTATAAAACAACCCAACCGTTACATTAAAACTCCAGAAAGGGTTACAATTACAACGGCTGCCAACAAGTTTTTATCCAAAAAAAGAGAAAATGGAATTGTGCCTAAATAACCGAGGCCTATGGGGTGTTAAAGTCAAATCATTATTTTAACCCTTATCATGGGTTACAACAAGAATGGTTTGAATACATTCCAATAGAAACTTCGACAGCAAGGAAATCTGAGTGAGACCGAAGCTCTCTCTCCGCAAAATAAATCCAGGGGTTGAATTTGATCGGGATTATGGAGATCAAAAATAGAGCGTTCCAAAATTCAAAATCCAGTTCCAAAGTTCAAAATCCAGTTCCAAAGCTCCAAATCCAGTTCCAAAGTTCTAAATCCAGTTCCAAAGTTCTAAATCCAGTTCCAAAGCTCTAATATCCAGTTCCAAAGTTTTAAATCCAGTTCCAAAATTCAAAATCCAGTTCCAAAGCTCTAAATCCAGTTCCAAAGTTTTAAATCCAGTTCCAAAGCTCTAAATCCAGTTCCAAAGCTCTAAATCCAGTTCCAAAGCTCTAAATCCAGTTCCAAAGTTTTAAATCCAGTTCCAAAGTTCTAAATCCAGTTCCAAAGTTTTAAATCCAGTTCCAAAGTTCTAAATCCAGTTCCAAAGTTCTAAATCCAGTTCCAAAGTTCTAAATCCAGGACCAAAACTCTAAATCCAGTTCCAAAGTTCTAAATCCAGTTCCAAAACTCTAAATCCATTTCCAACGCTCTAAATGCAGTTCCAGTGTGCACTGAAAGTTCTTTGATCACACAGTTCAATATCCTGTCAAATACTGCAGTCATATACAATACCACATTATAGAGATGTAAATATATATTTTCTCTCTCTCTCTTGTCGTGACGATCTTGTGCGAAACTGTCACACACACAGAGAGAGATTAAATGACACTAAGGGTAGCTGTCCCAGCAACTTGCACAAATACTCCGGAACACAATTTTTCCTCCGGTCAACACTTGACTGCGTGTCCGTTGGATCCGTTTGTGCACGCGTGTATGCCTGCGTCAAGGCTAATTCCCGACTGTTTATTCATGTTTCCCAGACCCGAGAGTCATGTCATGTGGATGGGAATAACCAGTGTTTGGACACCTGTTAAAAGGCCTTTTCTGATGACGTCTATATCAGACACAGGAGGCTATTCGATGGAGTTAGAAATACTTGTAAATGGCTGCATTCTACACACGCGCGCACGGACGTGGAGACACTGATGGACAGAGCAAGCGGACGAGGACGTCTCTCTCTGATTAGAGAAACAGGGTGTCGTCTTTCGCCCTGGTAACCCCCCTGAGAACCTAAAAATAAAAAGGGGGCCGGCTTTGGAGCTGACCTTTACCCTGTGAGCATGTGCAGGTGACAGTTGTCCATCCCTGGGAGTCAGCGGGCTCCGAAGAGTGTGGGTGTTTGGGGTGGCATTATTACTGCGTGTGAACATTGTCACAAAGTGTGTGTTTGAGACTATCAGGAAGCAGGGTGGGTGATTATAAAATATAATGTAGGGTGTTACGACATCCCAGTAAACATCACAGACACGTGCATGACCATTGTAAAGTATATATATATATTTTCTTTTTACCTGTTTTACTAGGCAAATCAGTTAAGAACAAATACTTATTTTCAATAACGGCCTAGGAACAGTGGGTTAACTGCCTGTTCAGGGGCAGAACGACAGACTTGTACCTTGTCAGGGATTCGAACTTGCAACCTTTCGGTTACTAGTCCAACGCTCTAACCACTAGGCTTCCCTGCCGTGTTTGAGTTGATTTACAACAGCAGAGGATTTCATATGGAAGTCAACGATAGCAGTCAGGGGGAGGTGCATCTTCGATCATCTAAAGTCAGACGCTGTAATGGTTTTCCAACCGCTAGGCTCCTGCCACCCCGTAATCACGAACATCTAATTCCGTACACTGGAAGTCACACATTTAAATCAAACATATTTAGTTAGGCTAACGAAACTCTAGAACCTGATTTATTCATAGCAGATTGTAGATAAATGTATGTCATCTTTCGATCTGTAAAATACTAAAGAAAAGGTAGGCTATATTTAGCGAACAGTTGAAGACAAGTACACAGAATTTAGACTACGAAAGACTTACCGAGACCGAATCACCAGCTCTCCAAAGTAACTTTCTGCATATAGTCCAGTTAACATTATGTATGAAATCAGCTTTGAATTGTGTTTTAAAGAGCATTGAAATGGACGCATGTCCACTTAAAGTGGTAACAATTCATGAAGTGTTGATGATAGTAGTAGGATAAACTAACGCACATATACAATTATCAACGTCCCAAAAATGTATTTAAGGAAATACTCATAGTAAAATGGTTCAAATTAAAAAACTCAATAAGTAGATGCAAAAAAATGTAATTGAACGCTATGGAGCCTGGCCTTGAATTGAAGAGGAATGGACCCCAACCCTTGTGTCAACATGGAGAAATCAACATGATGAATTGATGGATCAAACCAAGTGTAACAGAATAACTTTACGTCCGTCCCCTTGCCCATACCCGGGCGCGAACCAGGGACCCTCTGCACACATCAACAACAGTCACCCATCGCTCCACAAAAGCCGCAGCCCTTGCAGAGCAAAGGGGGAACACTACTTCAAGGTCTCAGAGCAAGTGACGTAACCGATTGAAACTCTATTTAGCGCACACCGCTAACTAAACTAGCCGTTTCACATCCCGTTACACAAGTACAGGAAAGTAAACAGACACACAAGAAGCCAACTCCCAACATTTATTTCTTGACCTTTTCTTTCTCCAATGCGGTCAGACATGCCCTTTTTTTAGAGTGACGTGCTCAACCAAGAGAGCCTGAAGGCATAAAGACATTTTATTCAGAGACATTTTAAAAAAACAAACTCAATGCATTTGATTTCTTTTGCCTTGCCTTCTTTATGTGCTGGCTTTCAAGAGGTCCAAAGCTGGAAAATCACAAACTTAGTCTGAACTGGCAACCTATTCCCTACATAGTGATACATTTGACCAGACTCTGTAGGTAATGACCTGTATATGGACTAGGGTCCCAGTTCAGAATTGCAGACAAAGTTATAAATGGGGGGAAAGTTGATTCATTTGGCATGTTAAGAGTATTGTTTATCGTTTCAGTTCTCAGGAAATCAAAAAAACAAACAAACACTTGATTCACAACTACAGGGCCAAACCCGAGCTGTACTGAACTGGTCAAGCCTCCATTTAGTGTGAATTAGGGCATCAGGTCAGTGTCTTCAACCCAGACAACCACAGAGTGGTGGCTATTTCTGCGTTAGGTTCATCTACACTATAGATAAGGCCGGGGTACACAACTCTCGTCTTAAAAGAGTGTGTGTGTGCAGGTTATTGTCCCGACCCTGCTCAAACACAACTGTAAATGAAGCCATTACTCCTGGTCTTGAATTGATTTGTTGACCACGATTAGGCTAGATTCAAATTGGGTATGTTAAGAGCTGGAACAAAATCCTGCCTTCACACTACGGCCCACCAGAACCAGCGATGGCTCACTCTATAGGCTGAGCTAAGGCAATGAGTGGTTTAGCTGTAACAGGGAAGGGAGGAGAAATGTTTGGAGGGGGTTGTATTCATTAGTGCAAATCACGCAGAATGTTTTGCAAACGTTTCTTATTGAGACAAGTTCAGGTCGTTGCCTGCAGAGTTCAGTTTCCTAGTGAATAACGACCCAAGAGACACCACCAATATGAAGGGAGGAAAAAAAATAATCACGTAAGAAATGATCCCAGGCCAGTTTTATAGTTGTGTTAGCTTATACTGGTTAGGGTTTGAGTGGGGACCACAGATTTGAGAACAGTCATATTGTTCCTCGTACTTGTTAAGAAGAGGCAAGGCACCACAATTAAAAGCAGAGCAAAACAAATCATTTTCTTCCAAGAAAGTAAAAAAAACTGGTGACCTGTATTTGAGAACCGACTAAATAACTTTTTTTTTTTTTAAATCAATGAATAACAGCAAACAGCCATACGAGCATTGATCCAAGACGAAAACAGGCAAAAAAAAAAAAAAACTGTTACAACTCAAATCAAAATCAGTTAGAGCCAGTTACAGTACGTGTGATCATAACCTGTTCCCATAGTAACAGAGCAACAACCATCCCTTTTCAGCGTCGTACAGCACCAATGACAGGTAAGCAACAGGTGACAGGTCCACCGACCTGACCCACAACAAAGTTGGGACACACATAATTTGGCAATCGTTTCAATAACCTTTTTTTTTTCTACAGCGAAGGGAAAACATTGTAGGTGTTTGCTGAACATAGGAAAATTGATTCCCTCATGATGAACAAAAATGAAAATAAAAACACACCGACTGATAGGCTACCTAAAAATGTGACGTGTGAAACACTTAAGCTACAAAAAGAGGCTACTTTGTGAGAGAACAGACAGTGGTGAGACAGAAAACAGTCTCTCGTTAGGGAGTGTTTAAAAAAAAAAAAAGGCATCGTGATTTCAATTAAGTTTAGCTGTAGAGCCAAGTGACATTAATTACATATTAGCATTAGCTTCACTACTAGACTTAACATTGTAGCTTAGCTTAGCTTCACTAAAATAGAACTACATAGTAGCATTAGCTTCAGCTTAGCTTCACTCATAGAATTACATTGTAGCATTAGCCATTAGCTTAGCCAATTGAATTCCAATGACGCTTTAGCGAATTACATTTACAGTGTAGTGGGGCTATCAGCTTAGCGACGCAAGTGATTTCTGTTTGATGCTACGGCTTCATTAGATAGATAAGAGAGGGAGCTGCTTGAAAGTGTTACAAGCTAAAAAAAAGGCAGTTGTGGCATTATTAAAGCTCTTCGTAAAAAATAAAGACTTCAGCCCAGTCCCAAACCAATCCCTAGCCCCTAGATAGCATGCACCAGGTAAGCAATCGACCCCTAGATGCACTAAGTAATCAAAAATGGCATGAATTACCCAACGCCTAGAAGGCCACAGGGGCGATTACCATATTGGTAATACCCGTACAATCCTCTCAGATTTACACAAACGTCTACTAGGGGCAAGGAGCCGATTTGGGAATGAGGCCGACCGGTAGTGTAAAAACCAACTTATGCTTCCCAAACGGCACTCCCTGGTCTAAAGTAGTGCACTATTTAGGATCCCCTATAGGCACTCCCTGGTCTAAAGTAGTGCACTATTTAGGATCCCCTATAGGCACTCCCTGGTCTAAAGTAGTGCACTATTTAGGATCCCCTATAGGAGATCCCTGGTCTAAAGTAGTGCACTATTTAGGATCCCCTATAGGCACTCCCTGGTCTAAAGTACTGCACTATTTAGGATCCCCTATAGGAGATCCCTGTTCTAAAGTAGTGCACTATTTAGGATCCCCTATAGGAGATCCCTGTTCTAAAGTAGTGCACTATTTAGGATCCCCTATAGGAGATCCCTGTTCTAAAGTAGTGCACTATTTAGGATCCCCTATAGGAGATCCCTGGTCTAAAGTAGTGCACTATTTAGGATCCCCTATAGGAGATCCCTGGTCTAAAGTAGTGCACTATTTAGGATCCCCTATAGGAGATCCCTGGTCTAAAGTAGTGCACTATTTAGGATCCCTTATAGGCACTCCCTGTTCTAAAGTAGTGCACTATTTTGGATCCCTTATAGGCACTCCCTGTTCTAAAGTAGTGCACTATTTAGGATCCCTTATAGGCACTCCCTGTTCTAAAGTAGTGCACTATTTAGGATCCCTTATAGGCACTCCCTGTTCTAAAGTAGTGCACTATTTAGGATCCCCTATAGGAGATCCCTGGTCTAAAGTAGTGCACTATTTAGGATCCCCTATAGGAGATCCCTGGTCTAAAGTAGTGCACTATTTAGGATCCCTTATAGGAGATCCCTGGTCTAAAGTAGTGCACTATTTAGGATCCCCTATAGGAGATCCCTGGTCTAAAGTAGTGCACTATTTAGGATCCCCTATAGGAGATCCCTGTTCTAAAGTAGTGCACTATTTAGGATCCCCTATAGGCACTCCCTGGTATAAAGTAGTGCACTATTTAGGATCCCCTATAGGAGAGCCCTGGTCTAAAGTAGTGCACTATTTAGGATCCCTTATAGGAGAGCCCTGGTGTAAAGTAGTGCACTATTTAGGATCCCCTATAGGAGATCCCTGGTCTAAAGTAGTGCACTATTTAGGATCCCCTATAGGAGAGCCCTGGTCTAAAGTAGTGCACTATTTAGGATCCCCTATAGGAGAGCCCTGGTCTAAAGTAGTGCACTATTTAGGATCCCCTATAGGAGATCCCTGGTCTAAAGTAGTGCACTATTTAGGATCCCCTATAGGAGAGCCCTGGTCTAAAGTAGTGCACTATTTAGGATCCCCTATAGGAGAGCCCTGGTCTAAAGTAGTGCACTATTTAGGATCCCTTATAGAAGAGCCCTGGTATAAAGTAGTGCATAGGATCCCCTATAGAGCCCTGGTATAAAGTAGTGCACTATTTAGGATCCCTATATAGGAGAGCCCTGGTATAAAGTAGTGCACTATTTAGGATCCCTTATAGAAGAGCCCTGGTATAAAGTAGTGCACTATTTAGGATCCCCTATAGGAGAGCCCTGGTATAAAGTAGTGCACTATTTAGGATCCCCTATAGGAGAGCCCTGGTCTAAAGTAGTGCACTATTTAGGATCCCCTATAGGCACTCCCTGGTCTAAAGTAGTGCACTATTTAGGATCCCCTATAGGAGATCCCTGGTCTAAAGTAGTGCACTATTTAGGATCCCCTATAGGAGATCCCTGTTCTAAAGTAGTGCACTATTTAGGATCCCCTATAGGAGATCCCTGTTCTAAAGTAGTGCACTATTTAGGATCCCCTATAGGAGATCCCTGTTCTAAAGTAGTGCACTATTTAGGATCCCCTATAGGAGATCCCTGGTCTAAAGTAGTGCACTATTTAGGATCCCCTATAGGAGATCCCTGGTCTAAAGTAGTGCACTATTTAGGATCCCCTATAGGAGATCCCTGTTCTAAAGTAGTGACTATTTAGGATCCCCTATAGGAGATCCTGGTCTAAAGTAGTGCACTATTTAGGATCCCCTATAGGAGATCCCTGGTCTAAAGTAGTGCACTATTTAGGATCCCTTATAGGAGTTCTAAAGTAGTGCACTATTTAGGTCCCTAAGGCACTCCCTGTTCTAAAGTAGTGCACTATTTAGGATCCCTTATAGGCACTCCCTGTTCTAAAGTAGTGCCTATTTAGGATCCCTGGCACTCCCTAAAGTAGTGCACTATTTAGGATCCCCTATAGGAGATCCCTGGTCTAAAGTAGTGCACTATTTAGGATCCCCTATAGGAGATCCCTGGTCTAAAGTAGTGCACTATTTAGGATCCCTTATAGGAGATCCCTGGTCTAAAGTAGTGCACTATTTAGGATCCCCTATAGGAGATCCCTGGTCTAAAGTAGTGCACTATTTAGGATACCCTATAGGAGATCCCTGTTCTAAAGTAGTGCACTATTTAGGATCCCCTATAGGCACTCCCTGGTATAAAGTAGTGCACTATTTAGGATCCCTTATAGGAGAGCCCTGGTGTAAAGTAGTGCACTATTTAGGATCCCCTATAGGAGATCCCTGGTCTAAAGTAGTGCACTATTTAGGATCCCCTATAGGAGAGCCCTGGTCTAAAGTAGTGCACTATTTAGGATCCCCTATAGGAGAGCCCTGGTCTAAAGTAGTGCACTATTTAGGATCCCCTATAGGAGATCCCTGGTCTAAAGTAGTGCACTATTTAGGATCCCCTATAGGAGAGCCCTGGTCTAAAGTAGTGCACTATTTAGGATCCCCTATAGGAGAGCCCTGGTCTAAAGTAGTGCACTATTTAGGATCCCTTATAGAAGAGCCCTGGTATAAAGTAGTGCACTATTTAGGATCCCCTATAGGAGAGCCCTGGTATAAAGTAGTGCACTATTTAGGATCCCTTATAGAAGAGCCCTGGTATAAAGTAGTGCACTATTTAGGATCCCCTATAGGAGAGCCCTGGTATAAAGTAGTGCACTATTTAGGATCCCCTATAGGAGAGCCCTGGTATAAAGTAGTGCACTATTTAGGGTCCCCTATAGGAGAGCCCTGGTCTAAAGTAGTGCACTATTTAGGATCCCTATAGGAGAGCCCTGGTCTAAAGTAGCCACTATTTAGGATCCCCTATAGGAAGCCCTGGTATAAAGTAGTGCACTATTTAGGATCCCCTATAGGAGAGCCCTGGTCTAAAGTAGTGCACTATTTAGGATCCCCTATAGGAGAGCCCTGGTATAAAGTAGTGCACTATTTAGGATCCCCTATAGGAGAGCCCTGGTCTAAAGTAGTGCACTATTTAGGATCCCCTATAGGAGAGCCCTGGTCTAAAGTAGTGCACTATTTAGGATCCCTTATAGGAGAGCCCTGGTATAAAGTAGTGCACTATTTAGGATCCCCTATAGGAGTGCCCTGGTCTAAAGTAGTGCACTATTTAGGATCCCCTATAGGAGTGCCCTGGTCTAAAGTAGTGCACTATTTAGGATCCCTTTTAGGAGAGCCCTGGTCTAAAGTAGTGCACTATTTAGGATCCCCTATAGGAGAGCCCTGGTCTAAAGTAGTGCACTATTTAGGATCCCCTATAGGAGAGCCCTGGTCTAAAGTAGTGCACTATTTAGGATCCCCTATAGGAGAGCCCTGGTCTAAAGTAGTGCACTATTTAGGATCCCCTATAGGAGAGCCCTGGTATAAAGTAGTGCACTATTTAGGATCCCCTATAGGAGAGCCCTGGTCTAAAGTAGTGCACTATTTAGGATCCCCTATAGGAGAGCCCTGGTCTAAAGTAGTGCACTATTTAGGATCCCTTATAGGAGAGCCCTGGTCTAAAGTAGTGCACTATTTAGGATCCCCTATAGGAGAGCCCTGGTATAAAGTAGTGCACTATTTAGGATCCCCTATAGGAGAGCCCTGGTATAAAGTAGTGCACTATTTAGGATCCCCTATAGGAGAGCCCTGGTATAAAGTAGTGCACTATTTAGGATCCCCTATAGGAGAGCCCTGGTATAAAGTAGTGCACTATTTAGGATCCCCTATAGGAGAGCCCTGGTCTAAAGTAGTGCACTATTTAGGATCCCCTATAGGAGAGCCCTGGTCTAAAGTAGTGCACTATTTAGGATCCCCTATAGGAGATCCCTGGTCTAAAGTAGTGCACTATTTAGGGTCCCCTATAGGAGAGCCCTGGTCTAAAGTAGCGCACTATTTAGGATCCCTTATAGGAGAGCCCTGGTCTAAAGTAGTGCACTATTTAGGATCCCCTATAGGAGAGCCCTGGTCTAAAGTAGTGCACTATTTAGGATCCCCTATAGGAGAGCCCTGGTCTAAAGTAGCGCACTATTTAGGATCCCTTATAGGAGAGCCCTGGTCTAAAGTAGTGCACTATTTAGGATCCCCTATAGGAGAGCCCTGGTCTAAAGTAGTGCACTATTTAGGATCCCTTTTAGGAGAGCCCTGGTCTAAAGTAGTGCACTATTTAGGATCCCCTATAGGAGAGCCCTGGTCTAAAGTAGTGCACTATTTAGGAAATCAGGACATGATGAAACATTCCCAGGCCTTGGCTTGACGAGTGTCGACCAAACACTCTTTAGACAGTTTCAGAAAACGACAGCCTTATATAAACACACAACATACAAAAAAAAAAAAAAAAAAAGTATATATTTTTTCCGTTTCTTCTAAAAAAGGTCTGGTGAGAGACTGATCAATTTAAGGCGATTGGCCAGGAAGATTTAAGGTTGCTATAGAAACTGTCTGAGATTATGGGGTGCATGTCAACCGTCTCAAAATGGCTTCCTTCCTCCCTTTACCACCAAACCTCGCAGTAGGTTCTCTCTCTCTACCCCATCTCTTCCACCTTCTCTGTCCTGTCCGGATCCTCTCCTTAATCCGGAGAAGGTGGAAGAGATGAGGTAGAGAGAGAGATAACCTACTGCGAGTTTGCTTTCAGTTGTTCAACTCTTCAGATAACTACAACCCTGACCTTTTCCAGACTTTAAGACTTGCACAAAGCACCCCGAGGTCGCGTCACTCTTTCACACTAATAAAGGGAGAAATCCAGTTTTTAGGCGATTGAGACGCAGCCTGAATCACGTCTCCTCAGAGTTCTCTCTCGTTCTCAAATGGAGAAAAAAACAAAACAACTATTTGGTAACAAAAACTCACAAAAACATTATAATACAACAACAAAAACATTTGAAAATGTACCTCGGCTAAAGCTTATAAAATATCATAAAGAATAAAATAACAATAATATTCCTTGGTCCGTAAAAATTGTTACTATAATAAAATGTTTCACCCATAAACAATAATGACGTTTCTCTGCACACGAGTGATATCTCCATCATTACCAAAGCTCTTTGTTGTGGGTCAAAAAAAAAAGATCTAAACTTTGTAGAAAGAGTGAGTGTTGAAAATAAAACAAAAAGTTGTTCTCCAACAAATGTATAAAAAGGGCTCCTAGTTATTGTGTCATCCTCGAGGTGAAACCTCTCCCAGACTGAATGACCCAGGCTGCAGTGTCATGTCCACAACCGACCACACGGGGGCGCCAGAGAGAGGGGATCCCCCTCCATCCAGGTCTGTCTTTCATCAGAACCTCATCTCTCTTCCCTTCTCCTCCTCAACTCAATCGCTCTCTTTCCAAAGAGTCCTTGAGCGAGCGAGGGTGGTTCCAAAGCAGGTCCATGAGCCTCTCACCTCCCTCCCACACACACACTTCCCCGCTGCTATGACGATACTGACATCACCGATGAACCCGACAACAACCCAACGCTATTGGTTGACCCTCCCCCTTGACCAATCCCGTAGCCCGTCTGTCCTTCCGCCAACCCCCCTAAACCTCCCATCCCCAGACTCCCTGAGGAAGGCGAGGATGAGGACGAAGAGGAGATACTGTGACTGTGGGTCTGGAGGATGGCTCCGGCAGCGCTGCAGTGAAGACGAGGGCCTGGTTCTGGGGTATAGGTGAAGGTGAGGGCCGTGGAGTAGATGACTCCGTCGTTGCGGACCAAGGTGACGGGGACCTGGACGGGCTGACGGACCCAGCGCCACCCCTCTCTGAAGGCCGAGATGTCAGGCACCACGCAGAGCACGCTCTCTCCACACCTGGGACAGAAGGGGTTAAGACAAAAAGACAGATTCACCGCGAGATCCGGCACCTTGTGGAGTCCGCGTTACCACGGAAACGGACTCGACCGCATGTCATCCGTCTTGGGTCAGTCGTTCGTTAAACTTAACAACAATCTTAAAACTGGTCTCTCCGGATATCAGCTGTGACTGTGGTTGGTACCTCACTTTTACATTTTTACTGCTTTTGGGTCAAGACTGACCTCTTAAAAATTGAGTTCATAGAAAAAACAAACAAATAAAATAACCATTTTAATAATTGTATTTATTAATGACATGACAGTCCTAATCCATAATCTTCAAATGACACGATTATACAGTTACCATGGTAACACGATACCATGCCAGCCGTCTCTGTCACTCACACAACAGCTTACCTGTACATGGTGTCAGCCTCGATATCTCCAAACCAGACTCGGAGATCTGGAGCAAAGTTCTGTCCTGTCAGTTCCAACATGGCCACATCACCTCCACCATTCAACTAGAGAGACAACAGAGGGGTTAGTGTGGGTCCTGTCCCCTCCACCATTCAACTAGAGACAACAGAGGGGTTAGTGTGGGTCCTGTCCCCTCCACCATTCAACTAGAGACAACAGAGGGGTTAGTGTGGGTCCTGTCCCCTCCACCATTCAACTAGAGACAACAGAGGGGTTAGTGTGGGTCCTGTCCCCTCCACCATTCAACTAGAGACAACAGAGGGGTTAGTGTGGGACCTGTCCCCTCCACCATTCAACTAGAGACAACAGAGGGGTTAGTGTGGGTCCTGTCCCCTCCACCATTCAACTAGAGACAACAGAGGGGTTCAACTAGAGACAACAGAGGGGTTAGTGTGGGTCCTGTCCCCTCCACCATTCAACTAGAGACAACAGAGGGGTTAGTGTGGGTCCTGTCCCCTCCACCATTCAACTAGAGACAACAGAGGGGTTAGTGTGGGTCCTGTCCCCTCCACCATTCAACTAGAGACAACAGAGGGGTTAGTGTGGGTCCTGTCCCCTCCACCATTCAACTAGAGACAACAGAGGGGTTAGTGTGGGTCCTGTCCCCTCCACCATTCAACTAGAGACAACAGAGGGGTTAGTGTGGGTCCTGTCCCCTCCACCATTCAACTAGAGACAACAGAGGGGTTAGTGTGGGTCCTGTCCCCTCCACCATTCAACTAGAGACAACAGAGGGGTTAGTGTGGGTCCTGTCCCCTCCACCATTCAACTAGAGACAACAGAGGGGTTAGTGTGGGTCCTGTCCCCTCCACCATTCAACTAGAGACAACAGAGGGGTTAGTGTGGGTCCTGTCCCCTCCACCATTCAACTAGAGACAACAGAGGGGTTAGTGTGGGTCCTGTCCCCTCCACCATTCAACTAGAGACAACAGAGGGGTTAGTGTGGGTCCTGTCCCCTCCACCATTCAACTAGAGAGACAACAGAGGGGTTAGTGTGGGTCCTGTCCCCTCCACCATTCAACTAGAGAGACAACAGAGGGGTTAGTGTGGGTCCTGTCCCCTCCACCATTCAACTAGAGACAACAGAGGGGTTAGTGTGGGTCCTGTCCCCTCCACCATTCAACTAGAGACAACAGAGGGGTTAGTGTGGGTCCTGTCCCCTCCACCATTCAACTAGAGACAACAGAGGGGTTAGTGTGGGTCCTGTCCCCTCCACCATTCAACTAGAGACAACAGAGGGGTTAGTGTGGGTCCTGTCCCCTCCACCATTCAACTAGAGACAACAGAGGGGTTAGTGTGGGTCCTGTCCCCTCCACCATTCAACTAGAGACAACAGAGGGGTTAGTGTGGGTCCTGTCCCCTCCACCATTCAACTAGAGACAACAGAGGGGTTAGTGTGGGTCCTGTCCCCTCCACCATTCAACTAGAGACAACAGAGGGGTTAGTGTGGGTCCTGTCCCCTCCACCATTCAACTAGAGAGACAACAGAGGGGTTAGTGTGGGTCCTGTCCCCTCCACCATTCAACTAGAGACAACAGAGGGGTTAGTGTGGGTCCTGTCCCCTCCACCATTCAACTAGAGACAACAGAGGGGTTAGTGTGGGTCCTGTCCCCTCCACCATTCAACTAGAGACAACAGAGGGGTTAGTGTGGGTCCTGTCCCCTCCACCACTAGAGAGACAACAGAGGGGTTAGTGTGGGTCCTGTCCCCTCCACCATTCAACTAGAGACAACAGAGGGGTTAGTGTGGGTCCTGTCCCCTCCACCATTCAACTAGAGACAACAGAGGGGTTAGTGTGGGTGTGTGTTTCCACCACTAGAGAGACAACAGAGGGTTAGTGTGGAGGTCCTGTCCCCTCCACCATTCAACTAGAGACAACAGAGGGTTAGTGTGGGTCCTGTCCCCTCCACCATTCAACTAGAGACAACAGAGGGGTTAGTGTGGGTCCTGTCCCTCCACCATTCAACTAGAGACAACAGAGGGGTTAGTGTGGGTCCTGTCCCATCCACCATTCAACTAGAGACAACAGAGGGGTTAGTGTGTGGTCCTGTCCCCTCCACCATTCAACTAGAGACAACAGAGGGGTTAGTGTGGGTCCTGTCCCCTCCACCATTCAACTAGAGACAACAGAGGGGTTAGTGTGGGTCCTGTCCCCTCCACCATTCAACTAGAGACAACAGAGGGGTTAGTGTGGGTCCTGTCCCCTCCACCATTCAACTAGAGACAACAGAGGGGTTAGTGTGGGTCCTGTCCCCTCCACCATTCAACTAGAGACAACAGAGGGGTTAGTGTGGGTCCTGTCCCCTCCACCATTCAACTAGAGAGACAACAGAGGGGTTAGTGTGGGTCCTGTCCCCTCCACCATTCAACTAGAGACAACAGAGGGGTTAGTGTGGGTCCTGTCCCCTCCACCATTCAACTAGAGACAACAGAGGGGTTAGTGGGGTCCTGTCCCCTCCACCATTCAACTAGAGACAACAGAGGGGTTAGTGTGGGTCCTGTCCCCTCCACCATTCAACTAGAGACAACAGAGGGGTTAGTGTGGGTCCTGTCCCCTCCACCATTCAACTAGAGACAACAGAGGGGTTAGTGTGGGTGTCTCTCAGTAGAGAATATACATTTTTTTGTGTATTAAGGTGTGTGTTTAGGTATGTAGGTATATGTTAATGTGTGTGTGTGTGTGTGGAGGTGTGTGTGTGTGTACCTGTAGACTCTCCACCACAGGGACTGGTGTAACAGGACAGGGTACAGGACCCATCCCCTGGTAGAAGGTGTGTGTGTGTGTGCGTGTGTGTGTACCTGCAGACTCTCCACCACAGGGACTGGTGTAACAGGACAGGGTACAGGACCCATCCCCTGGTAGAAGGTGTACTCTGCCTTGTCTGTACTGATTATGGTCCAGGAGGCTCCATCGTTTATCATCTCCTTACTGGGCTCTTTGGGGCAGGGCGTGGCCTGGGGGAGGAGATATGTTAATTAGTCATTTACCTCCGTACTGGGCTCCTTGGGGGAGGAGATATGCTAATTAGGCATTTACATCCATAGTGGTATTTTTGGGGGAAAGGTGTGGCCTGGGGAGGAGATATGCTAATTAGTTATGTACCTCCATACAGGTCTTTTGGGGTAGGGGCGTGGCCTGGGGGAGGAGATATGTTAGTCATTTACATCCATAGTGTTATTTTTGGGGAAAGGTGTGGCCTGGGGAGGAGATATGCTAATTAGTTATGTACCTCCATACAGGTCTTTTGGGGAACGGTGTGGCCTGGGGGAGGAGATAAGCTAATTAGTAGTTTATGATCTCATTACTGAGGTGCCTTCAGGTGGAGTTAACGTGGGCTGAGATGCAGAACAGTTTGTGCTGAACAACACGTCTCCCCAAAACGTCCTTGAACAGACTTCACTCCTGCTTGGTGGGTGTTTTTTAAAATGCATTTTATTTATTTTACCTTTATTTAACTAGGCAAGTCAGTTAAGAACAAATTCTTATTTTCAATGACGGCCTACAAGGGAACAGTGGGTTAACTGCCTGTTCAGGGGCAGAACGACAGATTTGTACCTTGTCAGCTCCGGGGTTTGAACTGTGGTGAGGTGTTGCTTGAAGAAATGAGTGGTGTAATTTAAAAAAGGGGAGTGGCCATGCTGACAGCATTCCCCAACCCACAACCCCTCCCCATTTAAACAAACAACTGGTCATTCAGTACAACACCGCTTCAGTTCAACGTACCGAACCAACCGTCCGCAACGTACCGAACCAACCGTCCCGCAACGTACCGAACCAACCGTCCAGCAACGTACCGAACCAACCGTCCGGCAACGTACCGAACCAACCGTCCCGCAACGTACCGAACCAACCGTCCGCAACGTACCCGAACCAACCGTCCAAGCGTCCGAACCAACCGTCCCCAGCGTACGAACCAACCGTCCAACGTACCGAACCAACCGTCCCGCAACGTACCGAACCAACCGTCCGGCAACGTACCGAACCAACCGTCCGGCAACGTACCGAACCAACCGTCCGGCAACGTACCGAACCGTCCGGCAACGTACCGAACCGTCCGGCAACGTAACGAACCGTCCGGCAACGTACCGAACCGTCCGGCAACGTACCGAACCGTCCGGCAACGTACCGAACCGTCCGGCAACGTACCGAACCGTCCGGCAACGTACCGAACCGTCCGGCAACGTAACGAACCGTCCGGCAACGTAACGAACCGTCCGGCAACGTAACGAACCGTCCGGCAACGTAACGAACCGTCCGGCAACGTAACGAACCGTCCGGCAACGTAACGAACCGTCCGGCAACGTAACGAACCGTCCCGCAACGTAACGAACCGTCCGGCAACGTAACGAACCGTCCCGCAACGTAACGAACCGTCCCGCAACGTAACGAACCGTCCCGCAACGTAACGAACCGTCCCGCAACGTAACGAACCGTCCCGCAACGTAACGAACCGTCCATAACGTAACGAACCGTCCCCGCAACGTAACGTACCGTCCCGCAACGTAACGTACCGTAACGTAACGAACCGTCCCGCAACGTAACGAACCGTCCCGCAACGTAACGAACCGTCCCGCAACGTAACGAACCGTCCCGCAACGTAACGAACCGTCCCGCAACGTAACGAACCGTCCCGCAACGTAACGAACCGTCCCGCAACGTAACGAACCGTCCCGCAACGTAACGAACCGTCCCGCAACGTAACGAACCGTCCCGCAACGTAACGAACCGTCCCGCAACGTAACGAACCGTCCCGCAACGTAACGAACCGTCCCGCAACGTAACGAACCGTCCCGCAACGTAACGAACCGTCCCGCAACGTACTGAAAGCAGACCTGGTCTCTTTGGGGAAGGGCGTGGCCTGGGGAAGGAGATATGCAAATTGGTCATTTATCATCTCCTTACTGGTCTTTTTGGGGGGCAGGGAGGGACTAGATGAACTAGTGGTCCAATAAGAAACTCTCATTAAACAGGGAGGCACTAGATGAACTAGTGGTCCAATAAGAAACCCTCATTAAACAGGGAGGGACTAGATGAACTAGTGGTCCAATAAGGAACTCTCATTAAACAGGGAGGGACTAGATGAACTAGTGGTCCAATAAGAAACTCTCATTAGAAACTCTCATTAAACAGGGAGGGACTAGATGAACTAGTGGTCCAATAACAAACCCTCATTAAACAGGGAGGGACTAGATGAACTAGTGGTCCAATAACAAACCCTCATTAAACAGGGAGGGACTAGATGAACTAGTGGTCCAATAACAAACCCTCATTAAACAGGGAGGGACTAGATGAACTAGTGGTCCAATAACAAACCCTCATTAAACAGGGAGGGACTAGATGAACTAGTGGTCCAATAACAAACCCTCATTAAACAGGGAGGGACTAGATGAACTAGTGGTCCAATAACAAACCCTCATTAAACAGGGAGGGACTAGATGAACTAGTGGTCCAATAACAAACCCTCATTAAACAGGGAGGGACTAGATGAACTAGTGGTCCAATAACAAACCCTCATTAAACAGGGAGGGACTAGATGAACTAGTGGTCCAATAACAAACCCTCATTAAACAGGGAGGGACTAGATGAACTAGTGGTCCAATAAGGAACTCTCATTAAACAGGGAGGGACTAGATGAACTAGTGGTCCAATAAGAAACTCTCATTAAACAGGGAGGGACTAGATGAACTAGTGGTCCAATAACAAACCCTCATTAAACAGGGAGGGACTAGATGAACTAGTGGTCCAATAACAAACCCTCATTAAACAGGGAGGGACTAGATGAACTAGTGGTCCAATAACAAACCCTCATTAAACAGGGAGGGACTAGATGAACTAGTGGTCCAATAAGGAACTCTCATTAAACAGGGAGGGACTAGATGAACTAGTGGTCCAATAAGAAACCCTCATTAAACAGGGAGGGACTAGATGAACTAGTGGTCCAATAAGGAACCCTCATTAAACAGGGAGGGACTAGATGAACTAGTGGTCCAATAACAAACCCTCATTAAACAGGGAGGGACTAGATGAACTAGTGGTCCAATAAGAAACCCTCATTAAACAGGGAGGGACTAGATGAACTAGTGGTCCAATAAGAAACCCTCATTAAACAGGGAGGGACTAGATGAACTAGTGGTCCAATAAGGAACCCAGAGGGCTGGGAAAAGCTATTACCAGATACCACAAACCTGGCTCCGATCTACAAGGGGCTAGGAGTGTGTGTGTGTGTGTGTGTGTGTGTGTGTGTGTGTGTGTGTGTGTGTGTGTGTGTGTGTGTGTGTGTGTGTGTGTGTGTGTGTGTGTGTGTGTGTGTGTGTGTGTGTGTGTGTGTGTGTGTGTGTGTGTGTGTGTGTGTGTGTGTGTGTGTGTGTGTGTGTGTGTGTGTGTGTGTGTACCTGGAACTGAATGATTCTCTCCTGTGAGAGACAGAGGTACATTCTTTCGGTGTCTTTCAGGTAGAAGGAACACTTGTGGAGCTGAGACACTGGGTCGTCTGCGTCCATCAACGCTGTCTGCTTGTCCACCTTACGGATCACCTGGGGAGGAGGTGAGAGACACCCTGATTATCTATCACACATCACCTGGGGAGGAGGTGAGAGACACCCTGATTATCACACATCACCTGGGGAGGAGGTGAGACACCCTGATTATCACACATCACCTGGGGAGGAGGTGAGAGACACCCTGATTATCTATCACACATCACCTGGGGAGGAGGTGAGAGACACCCTGATTATCACACATCACCTGGGGAGGAGGTGAGACACCCTGATTATCACACGTCACCTGGGGAGGAGGTGAGAGACACCCTGATTATCTATCACACATCACCTGGGGAGGAGGTGAGAGACACCCTGATTATCACACATCACCTGGGGAGGAGGTGAGACACCCTGATTATCACACATCACCTGGGGAGGAGGTGAGACACCCTGATTATCACACATCACCTGGGGAGGAGGTGAGAGACCCTGATTATCTATCACACATCACCTGGGAAGGAGGTGAGAGACACCCTGATTATCACACATCACCTGGGGAGGTGGTGAGAGACACCCTGATTATCTATCACACGTCACCTGGGGAGACAGACAGACACCCTGATTATCAGACAATCACCTGGGGAGGAGGTGAGAGACACCCTGATTATCACACATCACCTGGGAATATGTAGGAACAGCAGACAGACAGACCTGTAGGTAGAGAGGTGAATATGTAGGAACAGGAGACAGACAGACAGACCTGTAGGTAGAGAGGTGAATATGTAGGAACAGCAGACAGACAGACCTGTAGATAGAGAGGTGAATATGTAGGAACAGCAGACAGACAGACAGACCTGTAGGTAGAGAGGTGAATATGTAGGAACAGCAGACAGACAGACAGACCTGTAGGTAGAGAGGTGAATATGTAGGAACAGCAGACAGACAGACCTGTAGGTAGAGAGGTGAATATGTAGGAACAGCAGACAGACAGACCTGTAGGTAGAGAGGTGAATATGTAGGAACAGCACAGACAGACAGACCTGTAGGTAGAGAGGTGAATATGTAGGAACAGGAGACAGACAGACAGACCTGTAGGTAGAGAGGTGAATATGTAGGAACAGCAGACAGACAGACCTGTAGGTAGAGAGGTGAATATGTAGGAACAGCAGACAGACAGACCTGTAGGTAGAGGTGAATATGTAGGAACAGGAGACAGACAGACCTGTAGGTAGAGAGGTGAGACACGTTGGTACGTACCAGTCTAGGCAGCGCCATACCAGTGACAGAACAGACCAGTTTGACAGTCTGACCATAGTGGATGTATCCATCCCTCACTGCAAACTCCTCCCCTTCCGGCTCTTCCTCCTCCACTACAGGGAGAGAGTCATAGTTACTACTGTAGGAAACACATTTAATAACCGAAATCAGCCCTACTATAATGGAGATGATATATAGTTACTATAGCGACCCTCTAGATATAGTTACTATAGCGACCCTCTAGATATAGTTACTATAGCGACCCTCTAGATATAGTTACTATAGCGACCCTCTAGATATAGTTACTATAGCGACCCTCTAGATATAGTTACTATAGCGACCCTCTAGATATAGTTACTATAGCGACCCTCTAGATATAGTTACTATAGCGACCCTCTAGATATAGTTACTATAGCGACCCTCTAGATATAGTTACTATAGCGACCCTCTAGATATAGTTACTATAGCGACCCTCTAGATATAGTTACTATAGCGACCCTCTAGATATAGTTACTATAGCGACCCTCTAGATATAGTTACTATAGCGACCCTCTAGATATAGTTACTATAGCGACCCTCTAGATATAGTTACTATAGCGACCCTCTAGATATAGTTACTATAGCGACCCTCTAGATATAGTTACTATAGCGACCCTCTAGATATAGTTACTATAGCGACCCTCTATATATAGTTACTATAGCGACCCTCTATATATAGTTACTATAGCGACCCTCTATATATAGTTACTATAGCGACCCTCTATATGATGCTATATATCTACATATAGTTACTACAACAACCCCCTTACTGTAACAACCCTCTATATATCTATATATAGTTACTATAGCGACCCTCTATATGATGCTATATATCTACATATAGTTACTACAACAACCCCCTTACTGTAACAACCCTCTATACATCTATATATAGTTACTATAGCGACCCTCTATATATCTATATATAGTTACTATAA